>NW_026250951.1:0-287487 GCF_022114955.1 Emericellopsis cladophorae
CAGGCACAGGCACAGGCACAGGCACAGGCACAGGCACAGGCACAGGCACAGGCACAGGCACAGGCACAGGCACAGGCGCAGGAACAGAAACAGAAACAGAAACAGAAACAGAAACAGAAACAGAAACAGACATGCACATGAGTGTCTCAGTGCACGAAAACAACCCAACACACGACAACGCACACTGGCGCACTCTCTTTACGCGTCGACGCGAGGATGCTCACTAGTGATGCTATCAAAACAATTAAACGCTCGTCAATGCAAGTGACGCCTTTGAAATGCCAGCGAGACCCAGAGTGTCGGTCGGGCTGCCGGGCATGAGAAACAAGCCCAAACTGCACACAGGCACGAAACATCATGACGTCCGTCTTTGCAAATCACGACGTCCCGAAGCTCACGGCCACTGCTAGCGCAATGGTTAATAGCCAGACAAGCAGGGGTGAGCCCAGCAGGTGACCGCCCACTGCCAGCCAAGCACTGCCAGAACTGAAGTTTTTTCTTTTTCCCTACTGTGGTGATGATTAACTGGAACCCAGGACGCCAAGTCATCTTCTCATCATCTGGCTCGGCATCGGCGGGGTGGGCGCACGCACGCACGCACACAGGCACACCCACTCACTTCTTGGCTGAGGGTATCCACACCCACCACTTCGGTCTCGCAGCGGTCACCCACTCCACAATGTCCGGCCGCCCGCTGTCTAGGCTGCCTGGCCTGTCTGTATATAGCATCGTGGTCCCTCCCATTCATTCAGCTGCAGCTGCCGTCTCGAGTCATCTATTGTTGTACATGCAACTGGAGTGTCGAGATCTAATACCTACTACCAAACTCGATCACTAAAACATCACCCTCGACCACGCTCAATATTCTCGACCCGCATACCAGCACAGGATTTATATCACTTACACGACATTGACGGTGACACATCAACTGGCAGTCGATAAGATGCACGTCCTCGGCCACAGCTTTTCGCAGAAGCGCAAGGACTTAAAACGTCCTCGCGACCTCCACATTCGCAAAATCTCCTTCTCAGGGTCAACGCTCTCAGGCTGCTCTCTGTCCTCCGACTCGACTGCCTCAGTCGTGACCGCCATCATTCCTCGATCACAACACTCTGGCAACGCATATCAAACAGCACCACCTAGGTTACATGAGAGGCCCTTCAAACGGACACTCTCGCCACAACAACCCACATACGACGTTGCTGTCGAGGACAGCGATGGGGACAGCTTCGACGACGCAGAGGAGGAAGGCGACGACGACGTGGACCTGAACCAGTTCGTCATGGAGATGCCACCACACGCGAGCCCAGCAGAGGACGCGTGCTCCACCGACGCAGCACCGGATGCCGCGACGGACTACTTCTTCTTCCGCCAGCAAGCACAGCGGCCAGCCGTGCAGTCGAGGTGGTCCGAGTCGACCATCCAGACCGTCCGGACCATGGAGGGTCTCTCCACGCCCGCCGCCGAGGAGGAGGAGGATGACGGGAACAGGATCTCCGTCATGGACACGCCCAACTTTAGCTACAAGCGCGCCGTCTCAACGCCGGCCGCCATCCAGCGACCCACTATGAAGAAGCTCAACACCGTCGAGGACTTTGTCAAGAGGGGTGGCTGGAAACGACGAGGCATTGTCTTCCGCCAGGAGGAGGTCGATGCCGAAGCGTCGGTGTGATGCTTCCATACACACACGACATTACTCTCCAACACGGACCTTATTCTTTTCATCATGTTTCATTTGGCCTTGTCACAACATACAACTATGGTCTTTCATTATCTTGCTATTGGTTTTCAAGCACGGAGTACTGGCATCATTATGCATAGGGCATGCATGGGATGATATCAAAAGACTGGGATTCTGGGCCACGGGGCATGTTTTTCTGTTTTACCACGATACCAACCACCACAGGCAGTGGTCTTTCTGTTATACGGGGGATATACGAGGGGGAGGCCTTCTTTTACGAGACACATACTTTTATCTCCTTGTAATCCATAGTCAACACCTTTGCTCCAACAAGAATGGACGAGCTCACTTATTGATCATCTAATTCTGTGAATATGTGACTTTGCCAGCTACTCTTCCATGTGGAGTTTGTACTACTCGTTCAAAGTGCTCACGGACACTCCGAAAATAGCGTGCGAAAAAAAAAGAAGCGACAACATCTTCTGTGTGGGAACAGACTGTTCGGTTTCGCATCTCTCGGCATTCGGAACGTGTCCAAGGACGAGGCCCACGAGGCCCAGATCGTCCTCCGACGCGGCATCCGTCATTTCGCACTCCACAGGCTTGGCTGTGCTTTCCTTTACGAGGCTGCCGTGATGGAGTCGCACTTGGCACTGGGCTGGGCAGAGCCACCACGAACACTTGGCTGCCGCGGTACGTCACTATGCTGGCATGCTCTGCGTGAAGTGTGAAGGGGTGGAAAATGCAGCCGCGCGACTGGACCCTGTGAGTCAGCCGGAGACGATGATTGATGATGGCATTGCGCATTCTCAGGGATCTGGGGAGGAGAATTCGGAAAATGTACCTACGTACGTACTTTCGCTGCGCACGTATGTGAAGGTCCAGGATGACCCCCTGTCCTGCCCAATTTCGTCCACGTGTGCCCTGTAGCCACTGCCGTGCAGCACTGATACCTGAACGGACCTTAGCGCCCGTTTCCAGTTCAAATCCAGGCACGGCATCACTCACTCGAAGTCGACGCTCCATTCAATCTTTATTATATCACCTCCATGTGCTATACTGTGTATATGCAGCATCATTGGTGATTCCTGCAGCCGTCCGATATTAGGAGATTATATCTCTGCGCGTGGTAGCAGCTGGGCTAGCCTGCTATCGCCAGGGGGGAGGCGATAACCTTCGGGCCCCATCCGAATGCGACGCCATCACGCAAAAGCCCCCGCGTCCACATTCCTTGGGGGCCTGGGATCTCCGAGTGAAGGTGAAAACACGTCTTCACGGTCACGGCGTGATTAGGCGTGCGACGTGCACGGGTGGGCTGGAACGCGGTCCTTGACCACGAGAGTCCTGGACCGTGTCAAAATGTCTCAGTCGCCTCCCCTCGTGAATTTCTCATGATGCGACGACGATGATGGTGATGCACCGATGATGAAGAAGATGCTGAATGTAATTTCCCGTATGCGCCCTCCACATATAACCCCAACATGCAACTATTGGCTCTACTGCATCTGCCCTGCTTTGCAGGTCTGTCCCCCACCAACTTCAATCGAGCTTCCCAGATGCGTCCAGTGCAGTCAATCATTGGTTGGCACTCGAGCGGGTCGCGCATCAGAATTGTCCTTGCTACAAAGGCGTTCACGGGCAGAGAGGAAATTCAGAGTGGGTTAGTTCATCTTGGCCTTTGCTACAATCAAGGCATGTTCCGGGCACGTTGCTCCGTGCTCGATCACGATCAGCCAACGTGCGTACGGATCACGGATCACGTCGCTCGCCAGGACCCAGGTCAGCAGCCACTTTCTCGGCTCGCTAGCTTCCACGGAGACCCTGTTTGACACTGACAGCTGCGGTTCTCCACCGGCCAGCACAAATGTTTCGAAACCGGTGACCGATCCAGACTGTCTAGAGAGACTGGCGTGTGAAGCAAGACGCCTCGTCTCACGGCCGTGGCGTCAGCATGGCGGGTGTGCCGACCTTAGCCTCGTCTTGACCTGGCGTTGAAAACGTGAAACAGGCTGTTCCAGCCTTTCAGGATCCTGTGTTCATGCAACCACTATAACTGTCGTCATGGCAGAGGCACTCGCCGAGCCTGACTGGCAGACCGCGCGTCCAATTGAAATGCCGGTCCTTGAAGACAGATTTGACCTGTCCAGTTGCCGTGCAGGAGGCTGCCTTATCGACGGACCTGAAGGGTTGCATCGCATTTTGGTCCAGCCGTCCGCCCAGTTTGTGATGCCTTGTTCAGGATCACTCCGAAGTCCCTTGCAGCAAAAATCAGGCATTCACCATCATTGACACCTATCATTGTAGATTCCAAGACGAACATCATGCGCCAGATATCCCAAGAAATGCACCATCCCATGAAGCCCGCGCCGCATGCATCACGCACCCACACGAGCGCCCTACCACAGCCTCCTTTGGTAGTACACCTGCTCGTCTGGCTGCGACAGTCGGTGAATCTCCTCTTTGATCAGCCGTCTCCTCTCCGCCCTGGTGACGGGCACCTTGCTGTTGGCCATGGGATCCGGGTGGTCTACCGCCCACGACTTCTGCGCCGCCTGCGACTTGAGTGCCTCGAGCATGGCTAGCTTGTTGGAGGGCACCTCACTTTGATCGTGGTGGCGGTGACTTGAGGACGGGTTGGCGTTCTCGACCCCATGCTGCCGCAGCAGTGCTGCCACCTGTTGTTGCGCCACCGGTTCTGGCATTGTTGGTGCTACTTCGACGATGACTTCTCGCTGCATCTGCTGGCTTTCGCTGGCCTCGGCGTCGCCCTCCACTTCTATTATCGTTCCATCCTCCAGTGTGCGCGTGTTCTTGCGAAACTTGGCGGGCAGGTAGGTCTGTGGTGGCTTTGGTCGTGGTGCTCGTGGCTTGATCGCAGACCGTAGATCTCGTAGTGTCCGTTGTTGAATCACATAGCCGCTCAGGAAGAGGGCAAAGGTGCACGAAATCACTGTGAACTTGTCAGTCTTTCTGCCTGGAATGGGTTGCTCGCGCCCGCTTCTCGTGCAACAAACGTACCGACAAGGCTGGTGACCAGCACAGAGACTTGCGACGACGTGAGGAGTATCCTGCGCATCTTGATTGATGAACCGGCTGGCTGTAGCAATATGTAAAGGTTTTTGTTGAAGATGTTAGTACATGATATGACATTACGTGGAGGGCGCTGCTTCATGCATGTGCCTTGTTGACTCTGTTGACGGGGCAACGAACCTACCCTGCACTTTTTGCATGGCGCATCTTGGAACGGCTGGCGATGGATAGAAGAAACTTGCGACGCCACACCCCACACATTCACTCCTCGAAACGCGTGCGCACACACCTCCCCGTATCCGACAGCGAACAGCGACCACCGATAGCCCATCATGTCGGACTCTGTCCAAGTCGACGCCCGTCGCTTCCTCGATGAGCGCGGCAGCTCCGCCTCGCTCGCGCCCAACGGTCTCAACCCCGCGACGATTATGGAAAAGGCCGTCAAGGACCGCATCGTCGACTCCTACTTCTACAAGGAGCAGTGCTTCGCGCTCAACGAGGCGGACATTGTCGATCGCGTAGTGGACCACGTCTCCTTTGTGGCCGGCACGCTCGGCGGGACACAGCGTCCCTCCCCGTTCCTCTGCCTGGCCTTCAAGCTCCTGGAGCTGGCGCCGAGTGAGGCCATCCTGGACATGTACCTGGCCTACGGCGGCGAGAAGTTCAAGTACCTCCGGGCGCTGGCGTGCTTCTACCTCCGGCTCACGCGGCCGGCCAAGGACGTCTACGCCAAGCTGGAGCCGTACCTCGAGGACAGGCGGAAGCTACGGCGGAAGAATCGGCAGGGCACGTCGCTGACGTATATCGACGAGTTTGTGGACGACCTCCTGACCAAGGACCGTATCTGCGCGACGAGTCTGTGGAAGATGCCCAAGAGGGAGATACTCGAGGATCTGGGCCAGCTCGAGGAGAGGATCAGCCCTCTCCAGCATATGCTCGATGAAGAGGACGAGGAGGAGAATGGGGAGGAGGAAGGTGGTGGTTCGCAGCCAGAAGAAGTGAATGGCAACGGCGAGGATGCCGATCGCAGCGAAGGCGAGGTCGAAGCGCGCGAGGACATGGACGTGGATGACGATCAGAGACGGAGGGGTAGTACTTGATGGCTGCGGCAGACGAAACGATGTTACGATACCTAATGATACCCATTATACATGCACTTTATATACATGTGTTGAATACGATTATGCGATACACTCATACACCCAGTCTCTCCATCAATTCCGCGAGAGCCAGCATCCGGCGGTCGTCCCAGTACTGCCCGATGATCTGCATGCTCGCCGGCACGCCGTGCTTCGCCGTCCCTTGGTCCTGCGAGCGCACGGGGACGCTCACAGCCGGTAGACCAGCCAGACTCGCCGGAACCGTAAACACATCATTCACGTACGAGGCCACGCTGCCCCGCGTCTTGACATCCTCCACCCTGGGCGGACACGTCGGGGCCGTAGGACACAGCAAGAAGTCCACCTGCGCCGGGCCCGTCTTGTCCTGCAGATCCGTCGTGTCGGGCATGTCACTCAGGTCAAACTGCACGGGCTCGTGGAGCGGACTGGCCAACCTAAACACACGATCAAAGTCTCTCTGCACCAGCCTTCGTACCCGCTGCGCCTGCAGGAAGTAGTTGTCAATCGCGTCCGAGCTGAGCGTATATGTCCCGAGGAGGATCCTCCTCTTGACCTCGTCGCCGAACCCGACGCCCCGGGTCTCCGAGTAGAGCGTGTCGCCTGCGGCGTCGGAGGTGGTGCTGCGCACACCGTAGCGGACGCCGTCGTACTTTGCGAGGTTGGAGGAGGCTTCTGCTGGCGCGAGGACGTAGTATGCGCACAGCGCCTCGGGTGTGGTGGGTAGGGATACGGGAACGACGGTAGCACCATTGGCGGCAAGTAGCTCGGCCGTCTGGCTCCAGGCGCTGCGGATGGACGGGTCTAGCTCAGCGATATTGTACTCGAGGGGAAGGCCAATCGTGACGTCGGACAGATCAGGGAGCGTAACTGGCGTGACTTTTATGCAGCGTTGCCGGGTTTTGAGAGACAGGCACGTCGGGTCTTTTGGGTCGGTGAGCTGGTAGATGCTGCTGTCAAAGATGGAGGCGCGGATGGGCGTCGTGGCGCGCGCGAGGAGACCGACTGTGTCGAGCGAGTTGGCGTAGGGGACGACGCCGTACCGCGAGAGCATGCCGTAGCTAGGCTTGTAGCCCACGCAGCCTATCCAGGCCGCCGGCAGGCGCACAGAGCCTCCTGTGTCCGTGCCCAGGGCAATGTCCGCGTCGTCGACCTGGACGGCCACAGCGCTGCCTCCGGAGCTGCCACCTGTGGAGAGGTCCTGGCCCGCGGGGTTGCGGACGGGGCCGTGGGCAGAGTTGAGAGAGTGCGAGCCCATGCCAAACTCGTCCATGTTCGTCTTGCCCACCACATGTGCGTTGACATGTTCTCGCAGCTGCTGTACAATGGTTGCTTCGTAGGGCGACGGGTGCTCGGCTAGGATCGAGGACGCGCATGATGTCGGCAGATTGAACGTGGCAATGTTGTCTTTGACGGCGAGACGGATGGCGCCTGGCTCGGGGGATCGCTCGTTCTGCGTGATGAAGTGGTTGTAGGTGCTATGCCGTCTGCGCTGGAGGCATTGTACACAGCGAGGGGACGCTGGAGAGGATTGCGCCGCGCGGCGCGTGAGTGCCGCTCTCATATTCGGTTGCGCATTGGGTTCAAGTTGGCGAGGTGGTGATGTCGAGGGGAGCAAGAAGGCAGAGTTCCATCAATTACCTCTCCAAACTTTTGTGGGTCACAATTGAGGTCACTTCACATCATCCATCACCTGCATCTCGACGACAATTGTAATCTCAGAACACCTCTTCTCGTTTGAAGATCTTTTTGCTACGTACGGAAAAGACTTTAGTCACATTGAGTATCTTTTCATTATGGCATCTGGCCCTCCTCCTAAATCTCGCCCTCCTTGTACAGGCCTGCCTCTAGCCCCATGATCTGCAGCGCGAGCAGCTTGGAATAGTAGCGACAGAGCGCGAGATTGCCGCCATGGAACCAGAAGCCCGGGTGGCCGCTGTGCTGCCAGATGGTCCTAAACTCGCCCTCCTCGTTCAAGCCCCAGACCTCGTCCACCTTGTCGGCCACGTGGTCGCCAAACATGAGGCGCGTCTGCGTCCGCATGTTCTGGTACCCCGTCGCCAGCACAATCTCGTCCGCCTCGAGGGTGGACCCGTCGGCGAACTGCAGTCCGTTGGGCAGCACGCGCGCAATCTCCTGGCCCTGCTTAACCTTGATGTCGCCCGACGCGATGAGCGCGCTCGCGCCCACGTCAATGTAGTAGCCGCCGCCGCGCTGCAAGTACTTGAACATGAGACCCGCGTCGTCGGGTCCCTTGTCGACCTTGAAGCCAGCCTTGGCCAGACCCGCGAGCATCTCGCTGTCGAGTTCCTCGTGCTTTCGGCGCGTGGCGCGCTCCGCCGCCTTGAGCACAGAGGTCGGCAGGCCGTGAACCAGCATATCTGCGTCGTCGACGGGTGGGCCACCTTCGCAGTATAGGTCCTTGTTCGAAATATCGGTGATGCCCTTGCTCGAGACGACGTGCGTGCTGGAGCGCTGCACAATGGTCACGTCGTAGCCCTTTTCGAGGAAATCCTGCGCAATGTCGTGGGCCGAGTTGCACGAGCCGACGACCACGGCCTTCTTTCCCTGGCCGTCCTGGCGGGCGCCGGGGAACTCGGACGAGTGGCACAGGCGGTGGCCCTGGAAATCCGCCGCACCCGGGAGGTCGGGCACGTTCTTCTTGCCAGAGTGGCCTGTGGCCTGGATCAGGTGCTTGGGGTGCAGCGTCCTCGTCTCGCTCGTGCCGTCCGCCTTTGCCCTCTTGACGGTGACACTCCAGGTCTTGGTCGCGGCGTCCCACTCGGTCTTGACGAGTTCAGTGCTTGTCCACGCGTCGAGCTCGAGGAGCTTCGCGTACGCCTCGAAAAAGTCGGCGAGCTTGTCCTTGGGCGTGAAGACGGGCCACTGCGCAGGGAACGGCATGTAGGGCAGGTGGTCGTACCAAACGGGGTCGTGGAGGACGAGCTGGTGGTAGCGCTTGCGCCAGTTGTCGCCAATGCGGGCGTTGGAGTCGATCATGAGGGCAGGGATACCGAGCATCTTGAGACGCGCTGAAGCGGTGAGGCCAGCCTGTCCGGCGCCTTGGAAGAGGTCAGCTATGGTGATTTCAATCAAGGGTCCTACCCCCCTACTCACCGACGATCAGGACAGTTGGGTCCTTGTCCAAAAAGTTGGACTCCTCTTGTCGCCTCTCGGCCCAGTTCTTGCGTCCTGGGTGCCCGCCATGATCGACGCCGCGAGGTCGTCTCTGATGTAGGGCCTCCTCGTGGCCCTTGATCTCGTCGAGGCGAGTGTACACTGTGTATATCTTCCACTGGCCATTGTCTTGTGTTGCCCTAATCAGGCCACTGCCCCGACCAATGGCCGTCTCCAAGGCGATAAAGAAGCGCACGCCATCGACCTTGCCCTCATTGTCGAGCTTGGTGATCTGAGGTGCACGGTCCTTTGAGGTCGAGTTGATGGAAACGCTCTTCAGTCGGAACCCGTCTCTCGACTTGGCCGAGTCCTGCAGGAATTTCTGGATCGCCTGGGGGGAGCAAGGCGTCCGGAATGCCCACGACAGGGCCAGATGATCTCGCCAGTATCCGTTGTCGACAAAAAGACCAGCAAGCCCCGACAAGTCCTGCTTCCCCAGGGCCGAATTGATTAGCTCGACAATGGTGGATGCAACCTTGTCCGGATCAATGGGGCCCTTGGGAGGCGTGCTTGGTTGCGTGGCTACATGGATGTTGACCGAGCCTGGCACGCAACGCACGTGCGAGGGCACCTCGTCCGCGGCCGATACGGAACCCATTGCTGTATTCGAGGTCAACTTTCCAAGAGAGAAAGTTCTGGGCGAGATTATTTGATGGGTGTTAGGGCACTCTGGTAAATCCTTTATACGTGCATCATGTCTTCGCTCGGGCGACATTGGTCCGGGAGTCGACGAGGAGAACCCGCACGCGGACACGGGGTGGTCACCGTGGTCTCCATCTCTTTCGCCCCCTCACTGGGAGCAAACCTATCATAGTTTGCTGGTCGCACATAACATCATATACGTCCGTACACTCGGACACAAGCAAGCAAGTGACGGGCGGGCCGCCTCAGGATACCCCGCATGGCCAGCTCGGAGCTTGTCGAGGGTGCGGAGCATGATCCACGCTTCCTGCGTCCTACACGTAATGCTTTGCTACGCTGAGATTGATCGTTAGCGCGTGGAGCTGAGGGCAGAAATAAGGCGGAACCGAGGCACTGTCCATCGTCGAGGAACGGAACCGCTCATACACGGACCCTCCAGGAAACTCATGAGGCATCGCGAGGGCACCAACAATATGGCAAATTCTACGCAAGGGCAGATCATGTCTGAGAACGGTCGTGTCATTGATCGTTTTGCCGTCGTGTTGCTCGGTCAAAGGGGACATGGATATCACGGCACGCCTCCATGCTTCCTCTTCCCCAGAACGCAACAATCCGGGGTATGGGGGGAGTGGGATAGAGTGTCCTAGCGCATCGATGTAGCCATCTGTCCGGCAGCTGTCGTTCCGGGCATTCATATAATACAACATATCCGCTCGGGGGACGAAGAAGCAAAGCTTGAGACTCGGTCGATATACAACAGGCAGTCATCAGGCAGTTCCAGCAACACCGATCCTCATCCCCCTCATCATCATGTCAGACATCAGCAACACAAAGCCACTTGCTTCCCATGGTGACGATGGCCTCGACCGTGTGCGGACGACCGGTGCCATGACGATCACCCCCGAGATGTTCGAGCAGCTCTATCTCGGTCCCAAGAACCAGGTGTCAGGAAAGCTGCGAGCCACCTTTGGCAACCCGGCCCCGATTGGTATGGCTTGAATTAGATGCTCCCGGATGATAGCTGACACTAATAGGCCTTGGTGGCTTTATTCTCTCCACGACACCTCTCTCGATGGTCTTGTTGGGTTGGCAGGGCGCCGGTGGGATCTCAGGAGTAGCCAACGTGTAAGCTTTTGCGTGCATTCGTACCAGAGGAGATACGAGCCACTGACAATTCGCCCAGCGCCTCGTACATCTTCCTAGGCGGTCTTCTCATGGTTCTGGGTGGCATTGGGGAATGGATCCTTGGTACGTCCCACAAGGTTGTCTTTGGCGCACGGTGCATGGACAAGATGGACTGACACACACGTGTACAGGAAACACCTTTCCCGCCGTTGTCTTCCTCATCTTTGGCGGATACTGGCTCACCCTCGGCGGAACACTTGTGCCCGGATACGGAGCCTACGCAGCCTATTCGACTACTGGCAACGCAGCTGATGGCCTTGAGCAGCCGCAGTTCTTTGCTACTTTTGCGTTCTTCCTGGTGGCCATGGCCATGATATGCTTCGTCCTCGCCGTCGCCAGTCTGAGGACGAATGTGGTTCTTCTGGGCATCTTGACGTTGTTGGTGCCGACATGTGAGTGAGTGATCTGACAATGCGAGGGCGACTGCTAACAAATCTCAAGTCGCCTGCTTGGCCGCTTCCTTCTTCGCCGCCTCCAAGGGCAAGGCGGACTTGTCGCTCACGCTCCAGCATGCCGGGGGTGGCTTGCTCTTCGCCCTGTCCATGCTCGGCTGGTACATATTCTTCGCGCAGGTGCTGCTGTCGGTCGAATTCCCTTTTGCTCTGCCGCTCGGAGACCTCTCCACCCTGGTACCTGGTCGAAGCATCCGGACGCATGGAAAGAGTGAGGTCTAGACGACGAATGGCCTGATGTGTCTCGAGTCATTGTGCAACGGCAGCTTCTTGGGCCTCGTGAGTTGGTCTGCCGCGCCGAACCTAACTAGAAATTTAACCCATTTTCATGTACGTGGCCAACTCGAGCGAGTACTCAATGACTCTGTAAGCTGTCACTCAGCATCAATGACCCCATTACCAATCCTTTGAGCAGGACGAACCCCCCCCCCGGCTCTTGACGCATGCAATGAAATCTGGTGTCGATCTTTCTTATTATCGCCGATAGTCTGTCAAGGGCAGGCGTAAGTTTCCCTAGCCTCGTGTCCGCATGTCCTGTTTTGGCAGATCCTTTTCGCCGAGCTTCATGCTCATGAGCTGCCCGGCGAACGGATACCCTGCGGCCAATCACTCGGGACGTTATTTCCCAGTTGAGCTGTCACTGGTGCAGGGATACATGCTACCGACGGTTTGCTGTGAGCAACCCGCCCACGGAGTCCCGGTGTGATATCCTTTACCCCATGGGGCCTGGCTCGTCCCCGCATGTCGGAATCCTCCCGTCAAGATCCACACGATATGGACATGTCATGCGGAAGAGCACCGGTATATAGTAGTCGAGGCCGTTGCCAGCCTAACTTGCGTGCTGTTTCAACACATCTGTGCGTGACAGTCGACTCCCTCAAGAGCGTTCGCCCCTGATGGAGAAAAGACGCCAAAATCACTCGTGCGAGCAGTGCCGACGGTCGAAAAAGGCGTGTGATGGTTTCATCATCAATCAGAAGCAAAATGAGGCGCCTCTCTCCAACATCGACTCGCCAGGTAGTGTGTTTGTCCTGCGACGTTGTGAGAAGCAAGGTAGTTACTGACCGTGTACTGGCCTGTGTATAGCTTCCAAGTCAAGGTTGCCATGCTCCTACTGCGCTCGAACGAATAAACTGTGCAGCTTGAATCCGTACTGGGCCAAGCAACGACGAGCAAGCAAACCACTACGCGTGGACGAAGAAGCGACCGAAAACTACTGGAATTACTCGGAAACGCATGTCCCCTTTCCACCACGTATACAGAAAGAGAAACCAGGAAGCCTATCAGTATCGCTTCCACCATCGCTCGATCCTTGGAACGGCGAGTCAACCTCATGGCTAAGTCTGGGGCTGATGGACTTCCTCGCTCTGGCCTCCCACACATCACGGGCAACCTACGCCTCGTCCTCGTCCGAGTCATCCAACAGCTCAGATGTATTCTTTGACGACCTGAGTGCTTTACAGTATGCTAGCGATGGGTATTTAATGGGCCAGGGGACCATATTGGACAGCTCGAGTGAGCCATCCTCAATGTTCACGGGGATGGACATGCCAGGGGTCGCTGCTAGCCACCATGAAGACCAATGCCAGAGCGGAACTGAAAGGAAGAGGCGTAAGATGGATTGCTCCGACTACTCGGCTGCGCTCTTCGCCATGGAGCCCGCGGATCGTGAGTTGATCTCGGAAAGCGTGTTTCGCATATTCCACGACGGACGGGAGTAGCTAACTTGTCTGCCTTGAAATCCACATTGATCCCTGATAAATGAAAGGTGATATCTTACGGAATCAAGGTTAGATAACCCTTTCAGAATCATGCATGCGGCATGTTGCGGTACTCAGTGAATTTGAAACGAGTTTGTCACTGGTATCAAGCTATTGAGATTCCACGATCAGAGCAGAGCCTTTTAATGTCTAGGGTAGCGCAATCTAGGACGCCGTAACTACAAACCATGCCAACTCCGTTGAACATTTTCGGACAAGAGTGTGAGAGCTGCATCTGCTGAAGACTTCAACTATCGCGACAAGCTTGTGCCAATTTTGGATACCGCATCTATCCACCCACCATATCGACATAGCATGACTTCCAAACGCGACCATGCAGATCTTGACGAAGGCGAAATCTCCGACCCGACGCCCAAACGCGCACGCGGTAACCACAACTCAAGATCGCGACAGAACTACCAGCAGTCAAGCATAGACCCGACGTCAGGCCAGCGCTATGTTTTCTCCAGCTATGCCTCGCGCACCACTATTCCCGAGGGCGAAGAGTCCGACTTTGAGGACGACGCCGAGGCCATGGCGTATCTGCGCTCCGTGAGGTAAGCTCCGCCTCCCTACCCTTCTCCTCCCGTCCCTCCGTTGCACTGTATTTCGCATGATGCTGAACGTTTTGAACAAAGTTTCCTGCAGACATGAAAGCTGATGGTGAGTACCTCTACAGGAAGCAAGCTGAGTCTATACCGCACATTCTTCGCGCCCCCAAAGTCCAGATCGGACCGCGATTACCGGCTGATCTACAAACGAACGAGGACGACGACGATTACGCGCAAAACTCTCGCGACGGCGACATAGATGATTCAAAAGGCTGGTACGAGGACGGTGCCTACATTGGTGCACCCAACTCGGATCAAGAGGATGCGCCGGCGCTCGAAGAGGACGCAGCGTCCGAGGTAGCCATACACGACGCCTACTTTACCTCTCTTCTTGCGCAATACCACAGGATGCGGCTACTTCTTGGCAGGGAGCCATCCGTCGATGCGCTGTCTCGCCTACCCCCTTCTCTCGTCCTCGAGGCGGGTCCCCTCGGTCGGGGCTCAACGACGATACCCGTGTGGTCCAAGCTTCTGCGCGCCACCGATCCGCACCCCGTCCAAATGCACATCCTCACCAAAGACTCCATATTGAGCATACTGCGCGTCATGCTGGGCGGCAAGTTTCTGCAGAACGGGTACAACATTGAGGAGCGCACGAGTCGCTGGCTGTGGGCTCTCCTGGCGCGCTTGCCGGAGAGAGGCGAGCTAGACTACGCTGAGATTGGCTGTCTGCGCGACCTTGGAAAGCGAGCCGTGCTACTGGGACGTAGCCTGGTAGAGATGGCAGCTTTACGGGACGAGCTCGACGATGGGCAGTTGGGCGTTCACGAGGACCTTGACAACAGCAGCGACGAAGAAGAGGAGGGCGCTGTCCAGCAAGGCCCTCTCAAGACAAAGAAGCGAACAAATCCAGATCTTGAAAACGCTGCGCAACAATATCCCACGCCCCAGAAACCATCCAGGGAAGAGCTCCCAGCGAGCGAGCACGAAGATGGTGAAGTATCGGAAGAAGACGAAGACGTCGCCATGGACATCGGCTCCAACTCTTCAGACGAAGAGGAAGGCCAGATTGACGAGACCGTGGACGACGTCAAGGCCCGTCTCCTCGCACAACTCGACGCGGACGCTGAACAAGAAGACCAACCATCCCCAGAGGAAGCGGCCAAACTGCGTCTGCGGATGAACATGCGCGCTACGCTCAACATGATACTGACAGTTGTGGGTGAGTTCTACGGACAGCGTGATCTTCTCGAGTTTCGAGAACCTTTTGTGGGGATGTAAGCATATTCTGTTGTATTACTCCAAAAAGTGTAAGACCATTATCCGAAAACCCCTTTACCCAGAAGTCTGTAGAAGAAAAAAAGAAAAAGAAAAAAAAGCAATGGTATCCTCCACAAGCTCGACTCGAGACTTACGGCATCCTGAACGCCTCGCAACACATACAAAGAGCAAATACACGTGATGTAACAGAAGAGCCCCTCCCCGTACAGAGTTTATCAGTCCGACATGTGCACCAAAAAGTCGGCATCGTCAAAGTCATTGTCGATAGCCATGTTCTCCTGATCTT
The DNA here is from genome assembly GCF_022114955.1 of Emericellopsis cladophorae. Classification (NCBI taxonomy): domain Eukaryota; kingdom Fungi; phylum Ascomycota; class Sordariomycetes; order Hypocreales; family Bionectriaceae; genus Emericellopsis; species Emericellopsis cladophorae. Next base: position 15,164 of record NW_026250951.1, read on the forward strand.
GCTGGAACGAGGTGGCCTTCCTGACGCGGGAGCGAGGAACGGCCACGATCCGGCCATTGACCGAGTCCCCCAAGTTCCGCGCGTGATCCTCATAATTGTCTTCATCCTCCTCATCGTCGTCTAGGAAGCGTTTGCGAGAGCTCGCATCCGTGGCGGTACTCTCGTTGCTCTCCTGGGACATGGTCAAGCCGGGAATCTCGTCCAGCCCAGGAAGTTCCTCCTCTTCGTCCTCGTAGTAAGAGGCAGGCTGCTCGCTCAGGCCGCCAATACTGTTGATTCCGCAGAAAGGTGTCAGTTCCCTCGAAGTGGCTCGTGAGAGGGTAGGCGTGGGCTTCTTCATCTGGGGCCTGGGATGCTGCTGCTGTGCGCCGAGCGAGGAAGGTCGGGTGTCGTCTGTCCAGAGCTTGAAGGCGCTGGGCCCAACGGTCTTGTAGCCCTCCGGTACGGACTTGCGCACGCGCATGCCGACGCTGAGCAGGTTGGCTTCGACGTTCGCAGGCAGGGAAGGTCCGCGGATCGACTCGACGGGTGGTGACTCGCCCGACTGGCCGCGGCTGCTGAAGAAGGAAGTGATCTGGCGCTGAGACGGGTCGGCGGCTGCGCCGGCGAAAGGACGCTTAACTCGAGGGTTGGACATTTTGTCGTCGATAACAAGTTAGTGATGGACCAAGAAACTTGCTTGTCGCACGATGGTGCCGTCGTGGTTGTGTAAATTGGTAAGATAAGGAAAATTATATTCTGGCAGGATGGTCGGATGCAGTGTCGTCAGACTGTCTCAGGCTGAGCCGCTATCGTCGTCCGGACAACTGGGTTGGAGTTCAATCACAGTCAAATGTTTTTGAAAGAGTGAGTGTCGCAAGAAATGAAAAGAATAGAGTGGAGATGGTCCGTGTGCTGGCGGGGTTAAATTGTTCTTTTCTCTGCTTGCGTCACTGAGGCGAGAGCGAGAAGAAGATGAGGAGGACCAGGGCACTGCATGAAGGGGCTGGGGTCTAGAGGTTTGCACTTGCAGGAACGATGCTCGCGTGGGTCCACAACGACCCTGACGTGCGCGTCGACGCGGCTGTTTCGCGTAAAGTGCCTTGTGTCACGTGATACTGATAGCTAATGGATGCCGTGTAAATGGTAAGCCTTGATTAGCTGGGAATTAAGGAGGGAGACGGACCTGATTGCTATGAGGCTCGTGAGAGACGTTGCTTGAGGACGCGATCACCTTTTTTGTTGCGTAGTGATGTTTTACAGCTTGTTCCAACTGTGGTGCATTCTAAAACTATTTAGTGGCCTAGAGCTTCGCATCAAGTGGTATGAGTACCAGACTGCGCAAAGTGACATGCGTCAGTTGGGCATGGTGCGCCTGCTGCTCGTCTTGCTGGCCCTGAACGGCCCCTCGACGAGAGCAGACTCATGTCCCGTTGTGAAATTCTGTCCAGTATCCGCAATATACAAAGTCCTACATACGGCACCGCGAGACATCAAATATAGGACGGGCAGTCTGGGGCATCTACGCCGACTGAGTCATGAGTGTATGACGTTGACATGTCACATCACATCCTAGGGAGAATCCATCACCAAGCACATCAGCATAACCAGCGAGTTGTGAAACCAGTGAATTCGCAAGCACAGTACACGTCTCCTACTGCACCCGGGTATGTAGCGATCAACCAGCGGTTTCACTTCCTCGCGTGCAAGCCGCGAGGCTCAACGCTCATGTGAAATGCCATCTTCATCTCCCTTTTCCCATGCAAGTGCTTTTTGTAGGATGCGTTGGCCTTTGGGACAAGACGCGTTGACGGAAAGACGAGAAAAGACTCATGTGCCATGCAAGATATCCGGAGACCTCCCAAACGCCCCAGTTGTTTTGAGGTGTTCCATCGTCTATCTGCAACCGTTTCCCCGTTTTGACAGAGTACACCACTTCACACGGACACGACATGAGAGCCCGTGGTCCAGAAAAATGCTTCTTTCATGTTGTTGATACGTTGCAGATCCGAGATGACCACCCGTGAGAATACCGTAAGATCGTAAAGTACCCAAAGAAAGAAACACGTCGCGCTATCAGAGGGGAGCGACACGTTTACTTCCTGCGGAAGGAGCAGCCCTCGGTGAGACGGGCCTTGCCACCGGTGGGCTGGCAGAGAACGGTGGTGCAGCCTTGGCAGATGACGACGGTCTGGGCGTGCGAGAAGACGGTGGTGATGGTGAAGCAGCCGGGGCACTTGACGTCCATGAAGAATGAGCGGGGTGCGGGCACAAGGGTCTGTCACTGCGGTTAGTTGGATGACGAGGTGATGCTCTCGAGGGATACCAACCTTGAGCTTGTGCTTCTTGGCCTCGGCGGCGGGAGCCGGGTTCAACAGATCGACGGCGAGAACCTGGTAGATATTTCGTCAGCATAACGCTCGTGCCATCGTATTTGCGTTTGTTTGCAGCTGGTCCCAAGCCGATGACAGTATGCCGAGATAGAAAAAGTCCCCAAAAAAATGGTGCGCTTGTCGTCGCTTGCGTCGGCCATTTGAGATTTCATCGACGTCGTGGGTCGAGGTGGCCAGTTTCCATCTTGATCGTGCACTTCGTCGTCGGCTTGGAATTTAGGTCTGGCGGAGTTGCGTCGCTTACCATTTTGACGGATTGACTCGAGGAAGAATTGACTGCGAGATCTTGCGAGTGTCGTGGTAGATTGGCGAAATTTGGCGACGATTTCGAGGCTCGCGAGATGCGTGAGGAGTTGGGGCAAGTAAAAGTTCGGTGGCCTGGAGGGGGCACTCGTTTGCCTCTAGCTCGAAAAATCTGACAAAAGTGGACTAGTGCCATAGGGTTGAGCTGCCCGGTGGCACGTGAGGGCATCATCATTGGCGCCGGCAGCATCGGTGGATCATCGACCCGAATTTATGCACTTGTGCATGAAGGCAACTGCTCCTGTGCACGTTATGCAGCTCTGGGGCATGCTCTATTGCATGTAGCTGTTGCCTCCAAGGGCGGGCGACAGAGCTTGCCATGCACATCAACCAGACTTTCACCAGCCCTCGGAATTCCCTTTTACCACAGTGACTCATCACCATGGCGGCACCTAATGACCAGCGCATTGCTGTCCCTATAGACGACCCTGATGCCGACACAGAATGGTTTGTGGCGTGCCCCTCCATCACCACCGCGGGGTACTGACAGGCACCAGGAACGACATTTTGCGGAAGCAGGGCGTGATTCCCGAGAAGCCACCGAGTCCAACGCCTATGATTGAAGAGGCAATTCTCGAGGGAAGAAGACTTGCGCACGAGAACCGCTTGGAAGGCAAAGATCTCGACGAACTGGACGAGCTAGAGGATGACGAAGACGAAGAATTCCTCGAGCAGTACAGGAAGAAGCGCATGGCGGAATTGAGCGAGTTTCAACAAAAGGCAATGCACGGCAGTGTCTATCCTTTGTCGAAACCAGACTACCAGCGCGACGTCACCGACGCTTCCAACAACGGCCCGGTGCTGGTCAACATGACCTCGTCCATGGGGAACAACGTCGAGTCGCGGGTGCTGTCAGAACTGTGGAGGCAAGCGGCAGAAGAGTATGGGGACATCAAATTCTGTGAGATACGAGCAAGCCAGGCGATCGAAGGTTACCCCGACCGCAACTGCCCGACTATCCTGGTATACAAGAATGGGGACATTGTGAAGCAGGTCGTCACACTAGCCACCATTGGAGGCGTCAAGACGAACATGCAAAAGATCGATGACATTCTCGTGGAGGTCGGTGCAGTGCCCGACTCCGATATGAGGGTGGTCAAAAGGCGGCGCGCTGCGGAAGACGCAGAGGAAGACAGGTTAGCGGGCAAGAGCATCAAAACAGGGACTGTGGGTAGGTCCAGGCAGGACGACGACGATAGCGACTGGGACTAAGCATCCCGGGATAATACATGATCGCCGCAAGGCAAATCCGCAAGGCAAATCACTTGTCTGCGACACGGCGTCGCAGTAAGCCATGTGGCGCGTAGTACGAAGCCGGCATGCGCGCAGCAAGTGCAGTGATTCAGTGAAGCATGACGTGGGCCTGGACCCTGGAGTGGTTATTTACTTCAGCCCCTGTCGCTGTTAGCTCGATACTTCATGTGACGGCGGACAAACATGAAGATCTCAGCTGAGTCGGCTTTTGGGTCTCCAAACTGATGCTAAGACATTGTAACTTAATTTTGGGGGAGGATGATTTCGTATCTTTCTTTGCACGCCGATTTAATCGGTTGTTTCTCAATTCCCACAGTGGTTGAGCTTGGGATTCTGGCGCGGAACCTTGAAGGTGCGGTACTGGCCTAACAGGAACATCCAGGGTCCAGTCGCGTGGCCCGGCGTCATAAAGCCCTCCACCTCTCGCCCGCAGCCTGCTCTTCGCCCAGGCGCGTCGAGCGCATTGACATAGTGCGAACAACTTGCTGTTCCTGCTCGCGATAGTATCCTTTCCCCTATTTCAACCTGACCATGGCAGAAGAACCCTCATTACCGCGTCTTCCATTGCCTGCCGTCAGTTGGAACGCGCAGACGGAAAGCTTCTCCAACAACCCCAGGAAGCGACGCGCGACGCGCCGGCCCAGCACAGCCAGTGGCGCCTCGGTCTTCAACTCGAGCGATCCGGCCATCTTCTCCAGCGATGATGACCCGGCGCTTGACAATTATGTAGAGGGGCGGCAAAAAAGACGGTATCTGGGCTCGTGGTACAGCCACCAACAGCAACACCAGCCTGAGCATGAGCTTGAGCCTGAATGCGCCGGCACAGCTGTGCAGCCCAAAGGCAAGCGCACTCTCCAGCGCCAGTATGACAGTGGAGTCTTTCTAGCGAGCGACTGCACAGAGGATGATGATACCATCCTCGAGTTGGAGTGTAATATGCCAACGCGTCTGAAGCTGCCGCAGCTGGAGGCGGCTGTGCGGACGATTACCGAAACCGAGCGCGCGCTGCAGCACAAGATTCGGGAATGCGTCGAAACTGGCAATGAGACCGTCGACTTTTGGAACATGGGGTTGGGGGAGCTGTCCGGCGAGACCGTGGCTCCCTTGTCCCACTTTGAGAAGATCCCCGACGTCGTGTCTCGGGATGTGGCGTTTGAGCAGAGCCCGCCAAAGCTCAACCTGTACTTGGCCATGAACAGGCTGCGGATGCTACCAGGGGCCTTGTTCGATGTCACCAACCTGACCACCATGAGTCTGCGCGGCAACAAACTCGAGAGTCTCCCACCGGCGTTCAGCAAGCTCTGCAACCTGCAAGAGCTGAACCTCTCACAGAATCGACTTCGTCACCTGCCTGTGGAATTGTTACGGTTACTTGACTCAAACTGTTCATTGCAGACACTGATTCTACATCCAAACTATTTCCTCTTGCCGGCCCACGGGGACGACATTTTCGAAATCCTCGAAGACGATGAGCGCACAACACCGGAGCCGGATGCCCCTGAACTGGAGTATGAGCGTCTGCGGAAAGCTGGCACCTGGCCAGCGAGCACGCCAGAAACACCACCGCCGAGGATGTTAACCAGGCGGCTTGGGAGATCCCCCCTCCAAGTGTCTGATGCGACAGGCAGAGTGCTATCCAGGTTCAAGCTACCCTCAACGTCTTCGCACGAAAAGTCTGAGCTGCTTGAAGTGGATCATATCTACAGGAAGCAATTATACGCACAGGGCGTGGATTCCAATGACGTGGACACATTGTCACAACAACAACAACAACAACAACAAGTTGAAGTAGGCAGAGCAGGCCAGTCGGCTGTGCCCAGCCTGGTGGAGGCGGTCATGAGGAATTGCTATCGAAGCGTGCGGCTAGGGGAGTTCAAGCACCTGCTGCCGGAGGACTTTGCCAACCTACGGCAAGTCTTCGACAAGGCCGTAGAGGAGAAGGACCGGGGTGGCCTGCCATGTTCACGGTGCGGGACACTAATGGTTGTGGCGCCGATTCGGTGGATTGAGTGGCGTGAGATCAACACCCTGACCAGGCACAAGACGAGGGAAGGCGTGTATCAGCTGGATCCACTGAGCGAGGTCGAGGATGAGCTGGTCGTGCCGTTTCTGCACAACGCTTGCTCCTGGCGATGTGCGCCGAGGAATGGGGAGCACAGCGGCTGGGTGTTCCCCAAAGGATGCGGAGGTTGTACAGCTGGATATACCTATTTTAGCCAAGGTTACCCAGAGCGTGCTGAATAAATAGCAATTCGACTTGGGTATGGGGTGGTTGCGAATTTATCATCACATTCCGGTCTACAAGTGGGCGCTCTTGGTACGGTCTTGTGATATTCAGCAGGAACGTCGACAATTGATGGTCAGTGAGTGCCCGCTAATTTTGTGTACCAAGACAACGCTACACATTGCACTGTCGTTCTGATTCACCAACCTAAGCGAGCTCTGACATATACTCAAGGCTGTTTGGCAGGGTCATCAGGACACGCTCACGGGTAGCCAAGATGAAGTTTACCCTGAAGCTGCTTCTCTCGCTGCGATGCTAACCTCGGACAGGTGGCCTAAACAATGTCCTATTTCCTTGCATATTGCAGACGAAGCGATTGCACCTTGTTTGTTTGGAAATTCTATGCTTCAAGATATCTACTTCAGACAACCCGGGACCAAGAACGCTGTTGGTCATCCTTGTCGACCGTGGCTGTGACCCGCCTTAGTACTCCAGTGGGGTGCGATAACGATCACCTGGCAACCACCTCTCTCTCTGGACCTTGGAGGGTTTTGTTCACATGAACACTCTTTGCTGACAATACTGTCTTTCAAATCATTGCCTCGTCGCTATCCGTCGCTTTGGCCTGGCTCATGACGCGACAAAAGAGCATGCTTCACCTGTCCTAGCCCTCCTCGCGACCTCACCCAAATAAACATGGCTACACCCGCGCAGTCTCGACCTGCCTCGCCGACACCGTCCCAATTGCCTCCCGTACCAGGCTCGCCAGTTTATTCAGTCGCCTCCACTGCGAATCCGTTGTCATCCTTCAACCTACCACTGCCACCACCTCCTCGCCCTTCGTACCCGGTTCTCACCGCGGGAGACCTCGAGCGCTCGCAGGATGCCTATGCCGAGCTTGTCGCGTCCGCAAAAGCGTATCGCCTCGCGCTCGCCACACTGTCTACTGCCGCGTCTACATTTGGATCCGCGCTCGAAGCATGCGCGCGGTTGAAGGAGGCCAGGGCCGAGCCTGTTGGCCCATCGGGGATGGCGAGCATGTCTACGAGCTTCACGACCAAGGGGGCCTGCACAGCCGATACGCTCATGTCTGCCTCGGGCGTGCAGCACCTCATCGCGAATCACCAGCAGATACTGTCCGAGACCGTGTATCGCTCCTTCGAGGTACCCTTGCTGGACGACCTGGACCGATGGCAGAGGGTGGTAGACGACGAGAAGGAGACGTACCAGCAGAGGATGAGGACACAGAGCAAGGAGATTAAACGCCTCGAGAAGGAAGGACTGAAGCTGCACAAGCAGAAAAGACGGGACGTTGCACGGTTCAGGTCGCATCTGGTGGAGTTGACGAACAAGCTCGACGGGCTCACGACATTGCACGCCGATCACGCGCGAACACTGCTTAGAGAGAGCCAGGACACGAGCGGGAGGATAGTGGACGCCAGCTGCAGCCTCGTGCGGGCTGAGGTGGACATCTTCGAGAGCCTGGCGCGAAAGGGCTGGAGCGGTGGTGGCCTGGACGACATCCTCGAGAAGGGGCAGGATCTTTTTGCGCAGGAAGATGTACACAGCGCGCACGTCACGGGGGCCATTTCGGGCGCTGAATCGTCCAAGTTGTTCTCCATCTTGCCGCCCAAGAGCATCCTGGCGGACACGTCGTCGGAGAATTCACGGGGCATGGGACACGCGAGGAACGACAGCTTGGGTATGGACTCGACGGATCGCTACCAGGGCCTGAGCGCAGTGGCGGAGTCGCATGCGGCAGCTGGCGATGCGGATAGTGTCATGTCGGCCGAGTTCAGCAAGCCAAGGGGCGCCCGCCCGTTCTCGCCGCAACCGATTCGACGGATCCCTACCGATGTGACGTTTGAGTCGATCATGGCCGGGAGCCCGAGCAAGGAAGACCCCAAGAGGCTAGTGCATGTGGATGGTGAGATCCCCGAAGAGGACGAAGGCGAGGAGGAACAGAGCGGGAGGCATGACGATCATCAACCTGAGGATGGCGGGCGCAAAGAGACGAAGGCGAGCGACACGCCAGAACCACCAAGAGGGCGGAGATCACCAGACTTCATCACGGATGAGAGTTCACCCGACTCATCCCGATGAGAAGGGTACTCAATCATACAGTGTCTTGATCAGTTTGCATACTAGCGTTTCATTTCTCCGGTGCAACCAGCCGTGCCAGGTGGTGGCATAATTCGTGTACCGATATTCATATACACATGCAGGGGTCCCAAGACCACCAAAGATCTATAATACCATACCCATCGTGGGGCGACACCCAAACGCCAACGCAATGCTCCCTTTCCGATCGTAGTGCCCGTTAGTCGTCTTTGTCGATGCTGCTGACATCGCCCTTGAAAAGACCAAACGTGACGTCCAGCCACCACACCACTTTCCAGTAGAGACTGGCCCTGTTCCAGTCAAACTCGCCCGTCTCCGTGCGCGGGACCTCGCTGCCGATGATGCTCCCTCCAAACCAACTAAGAAGGGGGATCGCAGCGACGAATCGCTGGACAAAGGATTGCTGCGGGCGTAGGGCCTGGTCGGCGGGCAGGATCTTAGCCTTGCGCGCCGTGGGGATCTTTCGGCAAAAAATCTCGTCTTCCATCTCGAGGGGCTCGACACTCGTTGCGGTCGTGGCGATGGCGAAGCCAGGAGCACCAGCCGGCTGGTCCACCGTGCCGCTGGAGACGGTGCCGGTGTCTAGGGTTTGGCTGGAGATCTGGGAACCTGATGCTTCCCTCTGCACCTCCAAGAGACGACTGTTCCAGGACGTCGGTCCGCTGGGCCTGCCCAGGGAGCCAATGGCAGCGGGAACGCTCTTTGATCTCCCAAAGTGCTGCTCCTCCATCGTCGCATCGAGATCGGGGCACGCCTCGTCCCTAGCGGGCGGCGCCTGGCGATATGGTTCGGCGTAGACCAGGTGGCCCAAGACACGCTGCGGACTGGCGTAAAAGGCCGTCTCCGCCGCCTCGGCGCTTTCAAATGTGATCTTGACCCAGTGCTCCCCGCTAGCTGCCTTGCTGACCTTGGCGTGCTCCTCGTGTGTCAGGGCGCGTCGTCGGGTGTACGCCGCATCGCGCAGCTGGGATTTGTACCGCCGTTGGTTCGAGGGTGGCTCGCGGGGGTAGTCCTCTAGGATCGGCCCGGCGAGGGACTCGTAGTGTGCGATGGAGGCATATTGTTGCACTGTCGCCCTGTACCCGCGCAGGATGACCTCTGTCGGCTGGTTTCGCTTCCCAGTCGCGGAGGCCTGCTGCAGCTGCTGTTGCTGCGAGGAGGACGGGTCGTCTTGTTGTGTCTGGTTGCTGGACTGCTCCTCGTTGGCGCGGGACTGCTTGTTCATCACCCACTCGCCAAAGAGCTTATCCGCTGCGGCTGCTGTTGGGTTCTGAGGTACGCCACGAGCACCTGGGGTGCCTGTTCGAGATCGTGACCGACGAGTCGACTTGCCAAAGGAGCCCTTTTCCGCGACGGCGCGTCGAGCACGCGTGCTGCTGCCGGTCGTTCCGTCGGGTCTGGGGTGCAGTGTTAGCTTGCGATGCAGGCGGCATGAAGCGCGGACCGTGAGCACACATACTGGTTGAAGATCATCGCATATGGACGCTTGATGCCATCTTCGCCAATGTACAACTCGTCATCGGGGACGTTGTGCAGAATGAGAGGCGCCATGGCGATAGAATATAACTCAGGGCACTGGCGCGAGTAATGTAAAGGGTAGAGTGTCGCTTTTCTGCGCACGAGGGAATGGCTTGTCCCTGTGATGCTGACGCGGTCTGGCAGCTCCTGGAAATTCTGAAGCCCGACGGTCACTAAATTGGCCGAGCAACGGACAAGATGAAGATGGACCGTCGCGGTTGCGGCGTGCCGGATCATCCCTTTTCCACGCCCGCTTATGGGCTCCTTGTCTCGCATTACACCACCCTCACCCTCTCACCCTTTGCATGGCAGACGACAAAGCTGTTTTTGATCAAGGATGCGCATTTCAAAGTTGTGATGGCCAGTCTTGAACCAAACGCCTTTCGGACGGAGGCATTTGACCATTTCCATCGAATCGGACTATTAGTCAACGGTGTTTCAGACCAGCCATGAGTCCATGACCACATTGTCGGGTAACCCTTGGACAAATCAGTGTCGCCTGGCCAGCTCTGGCTACTAAAACAGAGGCAAAGACCGCCTCGTCTAAAAGTGGCTTGACTTTGTTCTAGGCGGCATGCACTCTGAAAATCTCTCGTCACAGTCACTGTCAAGCAACGCAGAATCAAAACTCCATTTGCTACGGTATCTCATCATCCTCATAGGTAGCACTCGCGGACAACTCTGCGACCTCGCCCTCTGGCCAGCGTATCTAGTGATGCTTACGCTTGGCCGCCTTCTTGGGCCGCATGTCATTCTCGTACATCTTGAAGAACCCATCCGGCTCCGTCGGATGCCGACCAGTGACATCGTGAAAGGCCGTCGTGGCGATGTAGTTTGTCTTGCCCTCCTGCACAAGGCTGTAGTACTCAAGCAAGTACTGCTGCTCAGTCTGGTCAATGTCCGACTGCGCCTTGAGCACGCGCTTGGCCTCGCGACTGGTAGTATGTCAGTGTGCTGCTCGTGTCTCACGAGGCGGATGTGACCTACGCTGAGATGCTCTCAAACGTCATTTCCACGCCCAGGGAGCTGCCGGCTGCCGTGGCGAGTTCTTCGCCTGCACACAACTTTGGACCTAGTCATCTTCATCAGCGGACAGTCAACAATGGGAGCATACCAAGGGTGTCGAACCTGTGCAGATCATCATCTGTCCGCGATGGCGGTCGTCAAACCCATGCGCCCCCTTTCCAGTAAGGACGTGGGCTGCGAGGAGAGCAACATCCTACACAGGTTGTCAGCTGGTGGCGACAAGGAGGCTAGAAGGCTAGGTCTCACTTACTCCCAAGGCCACGGGCGCAAACTTGTGCTGCTTGCCAATCGGCAGTGGAAGCGTACCCTCTTCCTTGGCCTGAGGGGAGTACAGCAGCAGGTTCTCAGCATAGAAACCGGCACTGCATCGTCAGTACATGTTCGCTTGCCCTTGACCACGGAAGATCGACGTACCGAATTACGCAGGGCGAGGTTCCAGTTGGCGTGTCAGCCAAGCCCTTGGACTCGAGCACCACGCTTTCAACGTCAATAAACTCTCGCAGACGCGGCTGCCTGTTGAGATCCGCATAGTCGCAGCCAGCCGAGCTGATGAGCAGCACATTGGGGACGCCTGCCTGCCTGGCCGCCTCAGCCAGCTCCACGGAAATGTCAAACTTGTCTTGATGAGCGGGCGGGACGAGGCAGAGGGTATCACAGCCCGAGTCCTTCAGCTTCTTGGCCATTGTCTTGACGCGGCCTGGCTGGTGAGGCACCACTTTGGCGCCGAGACTGGTGAGCTCGTGAGCATGAGGGGACTTTGGATGCAAGGAGAGGCCGACGACAGAATCGACCTTTGCAGAAAAGTCTGGGTTGCTCAGGAGGAGCTCCGCGATGAGGAAGCCGGTCTGGCCGTCAATGGCGGTTACACACACGTTTCGCGACATGTCGGCTATTTCAAGTGATAACTTGTGTGCCGCTGTGTATTGTGGTCGGGAGATGCGGACGTAAGGCAGAAGGCATTCTATATAAACCCAAGGTGAACAAGCAAAACTCAAACGCGGTTTTGTGTCACTATGATCACGACTCGGGGTTGAACCTCCGGCCGTTGGCACCTAGTATTGATCACGGCTGCTCAAGATGACGTCCGAATTTATTGAAGGTGACATCAAACGTATAGAAACTAATAAACTTCCGACGGTTTATAGGAACGTTTAGAATAATAGAGACTGTACAAGTAATGTTGTGAGTAGTGTTATGAGCAAGTGTCTGTCGTGAAGGTGTATGCGGACACACAGGACTGCGGTGGTCCTTTGCATCGGAGGAAGCTATAGTAAGAAAACAATATTCATGTTAATTCTCCTAGTTCGGAACTCTAATTTTATTGCCTATATCCAGCCCATACCCTGGACAACGTCCCCCTTGGCAAAGAACTGGACCTCAGGCAGCAGCTCCTTGACGAGCCAACGCGCAGTCTGCGCGTGCAGCGACCCATGGCCGAATGGCTCAAGTCCCTTCTCTGGATGCAAACCATCAATATTTGCGCTCAAGAGTCCTTGATCATCCACAAACACAGAGGGCCCTTCCGTGGGCAGATTTCCCCTTGGCATAGATGAAAGCCCTCTGCATAACCCCTGAAAGCAGACTATTTGGTCTTGAAGATGTTCATCAACCTGTCCATTGACCTGCATCTCTTTACCAAGTCCCTTGCATACCTGTTGCGCTACTTGACCGGCGAATTTATCGGGTGACTTGGTCTTCTTTGGCATGGACCCCAGGATATCGTGGCCCCAGCGAAGCCCGTCTGTGGACGTCGCCACTAAAAGAATGTACCATCTCGCCACATTGCCAGAGTCTTCGATGGTTTTGAAAGCAATATCTACCGTCGGGAAAAGCTGTCCCAGGCTTGCCACTATTGTTTCCTGAAGCTTACTGTGGGACAAACTCGGCGTAATGATGGTCACATCGACAGACTTGAGCTGCCACGCCCTGGGATAGACAGAATCCAGCGCACGAAATCGCAGCGCTTTTGTTGGCTGCAATGGGTGCACTTTTACACTGATCTCACCCTGGCCCGGTGAGCCCAAGCTCCAAGCACGACTCTTCAGCTGTCGTTCGACAACAATACCAAATCGATCTTCGAGCGTTGGCAAGAGAACTTGATCGAAATACTCATAGCTCAGCGAGAAGCCAACATTCGTCCCACCCACGATATCAAGCACCACTGGCTCGTTGCTCTCGTTGCCAGCGAAGATGCAGAAGGGCAGGATGGCCTGAAGGATGAGCATCGTGCTGGCGGCGCCCGACTCGGCTGTGATCTTGAAATTTCTCTGCACAAGCTGGGATGGCGTTCGGCGTGGAATGAACGTCAAAGTCGTGGATCCGACGCTAAGACCTTCCACCTCAGCCTCCGTCACGTCAGCCAGCCATCGTATTGACGCGACGTGCTGATTCTTCAGACCTGACCAGTCAGCGGAGTCTGACTAGTTCGTGACGACGGGGTGTCTGACCCCCCCCTGAGCTGCCCTTGCTGGGTCGATTGCCCCTGATGTTGGTAATTTTGACAGGTCGAGTTGTCACTGCTGAGAGACCAATGGCCAAGCGAACGAGCTGGCCGCCGCCTTCGCCTGTGCGGCCGTCTATATGAATAAGTTTGGCCATGTCGTACCCTGTCTAGGCGGAGTGATGGTCTCGTGGAATTTGAGGCGATACTTGAATGCGTCGATTGTTTTTGAGCAAAATTGAAGGGGAATGGTAGGGTTGAGATTCACCGTGAACTATCTATTGCTGCCAGTAATTGAGCAACAACAATAACAGCACAGCCACGGTGACTCATCCGGGACATGGTCACGCAAGGTCAGCCATGCAGACTGAGCTGCACTCCGCACGTGCCTTGCAGAAGAATCGAAAAGCATGTGGTCGGCATTGTGCATATCAAAAGGAAAAGGAAAAAGAATACACCCACAACGAGATTGACAAGGACGGTTTAATCACCGGCACCGAGCCCAACCAAGAGCCGGGGCTGCGGGTCCTCAGCTCCGGGGGATCCACTATTCCGGCCCCGGCTCCGGTCCCAGCCAGTCCGGCAGTTGCCTATTGAAGCAAAGTTCTATCCGATGAGGGGTGTGCAAAAGATTGTTGGAAATGATATGCCTCTTGTCCTCCCAGACCTCATTATTTCTTCTATTCGGTAAATATAGCTCACTTTGTCCTGCTAAACCGCACGCGGACGCCATCGCCGCTGGTAACTAGAATGGCAAACGCCTCCTGGAATGCTCCCTCGTTGAGCGACTCCACAGACTGAAACTCCTGCAGAAGACGTACAGTGAAATATGATGCCTCCAAAAGTGCGAGATGTTGACCGGGGCAGATGCGCGGACCGCCGCCAAAGGGGATGTACTCAAATCTTGTGCAGTATCAGTGTGCAAGTTCGGAAAATAGAAATGGGATCTGCTCACGCTGTAGGCTTCAGGGTGCTCCATCGCTCAGGTTTCAGTTCCATCACGTCATTGCCATACAGATCAGGCCTGCGCTGCAGACCAGACGAGGTGAACATTACCTGCTGTCCCTTGCGGATGAAGACGGGTGACCTCCCATCAGGGCCGCCACCTCGGGGCAGCGTTGTGTCACGGATGGCTGTCCTAGAGTTGAGAGGGTTAATGGGATGCAGGCGCAAGACTAGCTTGTCAGCTGTAAATCAGATTCACAGAGCACCAGTCGCCTACCTTCGTTGACCACGTTCTTCAGATAGTGTAGCTTCTTTACTTCCTCCGTCGTGGGAGCACGAGACCCAAGGGGCTCAAGCTCGTTTCGGATCTTTGACACAATTTCAGGCTGCTTGGCTAGGTACCACCATATAAGACTCAGCAGTGCGGCAGTAGTGTCACGCCCCGCAAACATAATGTTGATCACCTCGATTTGGATCTGCTTCTGCGACAAGCCCATCTTGGCCAGCTCCGTGGGGAAGATATACTTCTTCTTGCCGCCGGAAGATGTTTTCTCATCACTTGACATGGTCTGGTCGACGACACCCTCCGCAAACCGGTTGACAAAGTCGACGCAGCGCTTGAGCTTGGGGTCCGGCAGACGTGTAAGAAAAGGCAGACTCATGTGTTTGGACATTGTGTGAACAATGTAATCGAAGCAGTGGGTGAATTCTGTGGCCTGCTTCAGTTCAGAGATTGACAAGCTGTCGACACTCTCGCCAAACAGCATCTCGGTGCCAACGTCCATCGTCAAGAGAGGAAACAAGTTGGCCAAATCAATCTCTTCGCCATCGGGGATGCGCGCAATCAACTTTTGCGCGTGCTTCTCGAGGGTCGCCGTGTCGCTCATCTGCGTCTTGTTGAAGCTCGGCTTGAGCATAGCGCGCGAGTGTTCCCACTCCGCACCATCCACGCCAAAGATGCCACCACCGAGGCAGGCGTCAAATGTGGCCTTGCGAGCGGGCGGCAGGCCCCAGTCTTGGAAGCTGCTGTGGAGGATGGCTTTGATGTTGTCCGCATCTCGAGTCCAGTATGATTTCTTGCCGAGGACGTAGTGGCCAATCGTGTTGACGCCGCTTCCCGTGTCGTCAAACATTTCGCAGAGAGCCGTGGGGACTCGGTTGGTTTTCTTGGCCTTTATGAGCGTGAGGAGGTGATGTAGGCCGAGCACTCCATCCTTGTGCGGGTAGGTGGGTGGTGGCTGGCAACCGTTCGAGTTGGAGAGTTGATAGTCGCGAATGCCATTGTTGAGCCGTGAGAGAATTTGGTACAAAAGAATGAAGCCAAAGACTGAGTAGATTGCCGTCTTGGCATCTAGTGTCGCCGGTAGCGTGATTGGCGACGTCGTCATGGTTTGTTGAGAGGTGTCGCCTTTATGTAGGTTGAATCGAAACATCCAAGGCTTTTGAAGAGCAAACTCAAGCCGTACAATGGGTTCAGTGGGAAGTTGATCTGTCCCTCGGCAGCAATGGTACTATTTAAGAATGGTTAGACCCCACTGGACACTGGTCTAGGTCTGACGGGTGCTAGGGGACATTGACGGACGAGGCTTCCTCGACGCTCGTATGCGGATCATTTTTGGCGTCGGATGGATTTCTCCGGTTGCTTGGAGTTATCAATGTATGTTATTGGTCGCGAAAGCAGGGAAAGGCCAACATGCGCGCCCATCGGCGCTCGGGACTTCAATTTCCGGTGTATATATGGGCAGACTCCGATTAAAGAGCTATCGGGATGAACATGATCGGGTATCGGCATCGCATACGACGTGGGCTCGCGGAGATATGGGAATTTCCCTGGAGGCGCTCCGTAGTCTTTGTCTATCTGCCTTTCCTGGTTTTCTGCTGCCCTGTACCCGGCTCACGCGTCCTCCAAGCCTCTTCGTCTCTTTCCCACACAAGGCTCAGCGCTGTACCTATAGGTCCGAGAAAGGTGTATCTGAGAAGAAAAGATACTGCTAACTTGGGCAGTACAAGCGAATCGACCCTTCTCTGTGCGGACATTGATGCATATCGGAGTGTCAAGGACCAGACCATGTAGGCTGCGGACATCATGGTGTAATCCCACTGGAGGAACCACGTGGCCCCTTGCAAGAACGAATCAGCGGTAGTGACTCTGTCTAGAGGGTTTGGGGGTACGAGTAGGCCAAGTGGCGCCAGAGTGGATGCCACCCGGGGATTGAAGATGCCTGGACCGAGCCACGCTGCGAAGGATACTGCCAGTGTAGCAACATGACTGATCCCTGCCACGGCAACGCCGAATTGATAAGCAGCGCGCACATTTAACTCGCCATCTGGCTCTTTGCCGTTTTTTCTCGCCGGTTTGGGAGCCAGTGTGGACCAAGCAAGGGCACAACACGCCGACCACAGGGGTACTGCTTGCCACAGCACAACAGACAGAGCCTTGGACTCGACAGCGATGAAAGAGGATGCCGGCAGACACATTAGAATAGTGGGTAAGATATACCCTGCCAAGGTACCGAAGATGGCGCCCTGAGCCGAGGTGCCGCTGATTGCCACATTGGTCTTGTTTGGCTTGTGCGCCGTCGGAGACGTGAGTAGGTGCAGCAGCAGATACAACGGCGCCATGACCGCGAGGCCCACGACCATGTACAGCAGGCCGTAGATGGTGACACTAGGATCGAGTTAGCTTCGGTATCGGCTCATTTTTGATCTGTCACCGGGCACTCACAAGCTCACCACAAGACCCCTGTTCCCGTGGCGCATGCCTTCCAGCAAGTTCAGCATCACCAGTGCCACGCCCTGCCCACCAAACATGAAGCTGTACAGGGAGAGCCTCGCGTCATTTCCGTTCACAACAGGCCAGAAGAAGTTGAGCAAGGTTCTCAGCAAACCGTTGAAGCCCTCGGCTGATGTGTAATTGGTCGAATATAGAGTGACGCCGTCAGACAAGAGTGGATCAGCCTTGAGGTCCTCGAACTTTTGGATGAGTCCGTTGGATGCGGCGAAACCGTGGAGGGCTAGACCCCCGAGTGGGATCAGGCCAGCCAGTAGTGCCTTGCCCACAAGCTGAGGCATGGTGGCGAAGGAGATGCGAGAATGTAGCTGGGTTGGTATTGGGTGCTTTGGTTGCCGAGGCTTGCTTAGCATGTCGTTTAGGTTGAATCCTTGTTGGTCTTTTATCCTGCATGTACTGACAGGCCGTGTTATCTCGGATAATGATCTCGGATGTGCTGTTCGGGGAATTTCTTGGCTCAGGGGACAAGAGGAGATGGAGCACCGGGCCTCAAGCTGCCGATGAATCCGATTGTGCAGATGATATACTCTGGTTCAAGACGACTGAAGTGAGCAAATTTTTTTTAAATTTTTTTTTTAAATTTAATTCTCCGAGGCGCTATGGCATTGTGTACTGGCGCAATACCTTGTTGGTAAATAGGCCGAGAGGCGGACTAGGATGTCGCTCCCACAGTCCCACCAGTCGAGTGTGCACACACAATGTAACTCATGAGTTTAGTTGAGAAAATGGGAGCCGCATAACTAATGCATAAGTACGAATTGGCGAACCGAATGGAGAATTTGCTTACACACTCAAATATCTACAACATGACTGATATCACCATACAGGATGGCGAGCTCGCAAAGCTACCAGACAAAGTCGTCATCATCACAGTAAGGCTCGAACACAGTGATCAGGAGAGGAATACATATTAAAAGTCACAGGAGGGTCTTTTGGTATCGGTCTCGCTACCACTAACCTGCTGCTAAACCCTGGGGCCAAGGTCGTCATTGGAGATACTGCAGCCGCCAGTGACACCCATTTACAACCCATCATCAACGTGCCAACGCATGGATGTCGCCTCGCGGTCTGAGCAACTGACACTTTTCAAAAAGGCTCGTAAGGTCCATGGAAGAGTGGACCATGTGTTTGCCAATGTGGGCGTTGGGCCTCGCGCAGATGGCCTTTCGATGACAGTTGATGCCACTGGCGACCTCGTCGAGGCTACTTTAGTCATTGTAGACATGAACTTCAAGGCTGCCATCTACACTGCCACAATTGCGGTATACTATATGCGGTAAGAGCAGCAGACGCCCGCTGGCGGCAGCATCGTCGTTTTGTCATCCGTCGCTGGCATATCACGAGCACGGGCGACAGATTAGGGTGAGAGGTCTCCTCCATGGAATACCAACAAAAGCAACTAACAGCACCAGCGACGGCCAAGCATGGAAACCTGTGGTTTGCAAGAGGTCTTCACTAACGGCTAAACTTCCACGAGCTGCCTATCCGCGTGAATTTGTTTGCCCCTTCGTGGGCCAAGACTGGCTTCATGTCCTACCCTTCATGCAGAGCATTGGGGTTGAGCCACAGAAACCGATTGTCATCGCCAAGGGCGCTACTTTCCTCATGGCCAATGAGTCGTGAAAGGGGCAGATGATTCATATCTCCAAAGATCGGTATCGCGAGGTCGAAGAGAGTATCATGCTACCTTGTGCTGAGAATGTGGTCGGCGTTGAGGACGGAGAAGTCATGGAGGACGATACGCTGGCCAAGATAATCGAGGTCATGGCTGTCTTTAAGGAGGGGCCGGGCCCAGCGGGGGATTCATGACTCTCGAGGTCACAAAACCATGTCTTGAAGATGAGTTAGCTTCTAATATGCATAGCACTGTTGTTTCTTGCTACTGTCCGGTGTCCAAGAGAGATTCCAGCCAAGACCGTGATAGAACCTCCAACACTGTTCTGGCATGAGTAGTCAACCTCGAATACTCACTTTCACGACAGTAATTCTTCTCAATTTGACGGTACAGGATGTACAATTTCATGATATAAAGACACATATAGACACACATGGACTCACTATCGCTCAAGCCCTGCTAGCGTATAGTATCCCAAAGGGACGCCGTAATCGTCCTCTAGTCGCCCCCGAGCGACACGTTGCACCCTTCAGCGCAGCCCACGACAAGCGTCAAGGTCTGTTTCTCCTCGCCGATTCTCACGTCGGGCTCGTTTTCGGATACCTTTATCCCCGGATATAGCTGTACAAACCGGGCGAGAGTGTAGGAAACCTCGAGAAGAGCAAATTCCTCTGAAGAACAATGATCAGCATTGGACCTCTATTAGAAGGCTTTTTGCATAGTGAACGGGAACTTACGACCGAGACATATGCGGGGCCCCCCGTTAAAGGGTAGATACCCCCATCCAATGTCTCTCAGATTGTCACCCTCCCACCTCTCGGGGCGGAATTCGTCTGCATCCTCGCCGTAGAGATCTTTTCGCCGGTGCATGATGTAGACGCAGTATCCCACGGCCGTGCCAGCCGGTACAAGAACAGGTGCCCTGCCATCTGGGCCACCACCGACCGGGAGGGTCGTAGTATTGATCGCCGATCGGGAGTTGACGGGCACGGAGGGATACAGACGGAGAACTGGGTTCATGTTGTTAGCGAGCGTACTATAATCTATCGAAGACATTGGAGCCAGATAGACCCGACAGCGAATGCCAAGGTATGGTGGTCTTTAGGTTGCGAACCTTCTTTGATGACGAGGCCAAGATATGTCATTTTCTTAAGTTGCTCGCGTGTGGGGAGCTTCGCTTCGGGTCCGATCCCAACGTGCTCTGTAATTTCTTCTCTTAGCCGGCTCAGAATATGAGGGTGTCTAGCAAGTAGTCGGCTTCTCTAGGTCAGCATCACCATACTATGCAGGGCAATAAGACACATCACTTACAAGGACCACGTCAGACAACAGCCGGTGGTATCTCGCCCAGCCAGTAGGATATTCAGGCATTGGTCACGCAGGACCTCAGGATCTCGCGTCTGCTGAAGAAGTGCCTTTATAAAGACATAACTCTCCTCTTTCTCGGCTCGCTTGTTATCGGAATCCTCGAGCGCGTCTGCGACTGCCCTATCAACGAATTCATGACACACCCGGCACGCCTCGCGGAATTTCCTGTCGTTCATGAGCCAGTATAGGTCACCAAGACGGCCTCGGCTCGCCAGGTAATCCTGGCCTTGGTTGAACGCCGCGGAGAATCTCGACTCCTGGCCAACCACCTTGCCCCAGTCCATTGCCTCGACAGCGTCCCCAAAGAGGAGGAACATGGTGGTGGAAAAGGTAAGCTTGAAGCAGAGTGGCTGCAGATCAACCACCCCATTCTCTGGGATGTCATTGATAATGCTCTGCACACAGCGTTGAATCTGCTCAAAGTTCTGACGCCGATTTGAGGCGAATTGCGGGCGCAACAGCTGCCTGGAATGCTTCCAGGCGGCCCCATCCTGGGTGAAGATGCCAGACCCCAGCAGGGGCTTGAAGTGCGCAGGGCGCAGTCCGAGCGTGTAATCTGAGAATCGTCTTAGTTATCTAGAGCTGCTATGGTGTAGCACTACTCACTTGCAAAGTCAGTCGACAGGATAGCCTCGATGTTTTCCGGGTCAATTGTGTCGATGCCCGTCACACCAAGCAGCCGCTGTTCAAACGTATGGCCCGAGTCGCCGACCACGTCGACGAAGAAGCGCAAGACTCGCTCCTCTCGCGCGTATCGGAATACCTTCACGAGTAGATCAAGGCCCATGGGCCACTTGGCGCTCCATGGACGGAGTGGCTCGCAGCCTTTCTCGAGGGCGAACTTTCGCTCAAACTAAATGGGGGAAATAAATGCAATCAGTATGGGCGCGGAGAGTTCATCCTGGTTTGATGGCACAGGGACATACTTGGGAAGTCCGATACCGTCGCAGGAGATACCAGATCAGACCAAACGCCAGTGCGCCCTTGACCAGCAATTCGACGTAGTCCTTCATTTCCGAATACAGCTTCATCGACGAACTTACCGAGAGAGACGAATCGCAGTAATCATCAATCGCAAAACTCGTGCGACAAAAGGTCGGGGAGGACAAGTGGCACAGCAGCATATGGGTTCGATCTACGTGCCAGAGACGAGAGACATCTCGAGTAACACAATGCTACGACATGTTAGACGCACGGAACAACATGGAAGAAGCAGACACCACCGGACTTCGCAGCGTCTTGATCCAATCACTGTCTGTCTTCATGTGTGATGGAGGGCGGTTATCCGCAGCAACCAACCAAGTGAACCAACCCAATGAGATTGGCCACTGGCCGACAACCTACAGGGAGGCACCGACTGACTCTTGGCAATCTACGTGTGCCCCTAATGTGCGTCCTCCTACATAAGGAGAATCACTGATTTTAAGCATCATGCCACAGCAGTGGAAAGTGCACATGTGTGGATGATGACCTGCCTGACAACCATCATGCCGTCTGTCTCTGCCTTGTTTGATCTGGCCCAAGCTGAGTGGACATGCAGCAAAAGCGATGTGGCGATTCGACAAGGTGGTTGTGTATCCCCATTCCCTCAAACATGAGCCATCTTCTCGCCTATGCACCATTCGTTCTCGAGTCTGGAGACGCAGACGACCAAATGGCTGATCCCTTCAGCATCGTGGCCGGCGTCGCCGGTCTGAGCGACGTCTGTTGCCGACTGGTCTCGTATGTGCAAAGCCTGAAACAGGACGTGAGAACAATCTCCTCACAGCTAGCAGCGCTGACGGAGGAGATTGAAACGCTGCGGAAGTTGTGCCAGGCTGTGCAAGGGGCCATCCCAACTTCGACTTCTGTGTCCTTGCGGTCACACAGTACGCCCACAGCGGGCGATAAGCAAACTGCAAACGAGAAGCAACTCTTCCTGTGGTCTTTTGTCGATGGATGCGTCAATGAATGTCACCGCTTGGTGGAAAGGCTGCATGTGCTGCTCGTGCAAGTCTGTGGCGGAGACACCGGTGCCCCGGCCTCGCCAAGCGGTAAGCTGGCCAGGCTCAAGACAGTCTTTGCGAGAAGGTCTGTCGATGATGACTTGAACAGATTACACCGTGATCTGGGCATACAACATGGCACTTTGAATACTCTCCTCGCCCTTATCTCCGCGTAAGTACCTATAATGCACCACTAGCACATCCAACTCAAAAAGGCTCATCGAAACCCCTTGCTGACCGTCCGCCCTTGTCCCCTCTCTAGACAAGATGGAAGACTCGCACATATCGCCAACCTCGAGTCGATAGCCAACGTTGCCAACGATGTCCACTTTCTGAGGCGCAGAGTTGAATCCCAGACACTACTGGGCGGGACCACCAGTCCCCAAACCCCGAGTTCCCCAGGCAGCAGAGATGCTTTGGCTGCGTTGGAGCACCTGGACATCTGGTTCAACTCGATGCCCGCCGAGACGCCTCTTCGAGTCGCCAACCGATATTTTGATATCCCCCAGGCCGTGAGCAGCTACTACGTCGGCAGAGAAGATCTGCTACGTGAGTTACGAGACGTTTTCATCCAACCACCCGGACCGTTGCATAAGCAAAGACAACGAAGGTTCGTCGTCCATGGTATTGGGGGCTCTGGCAAGACACAGTTCTGCTGCAAGTTCGCGGAGGAGAACCGTGACAGCTTCTGGGGCGTCTTCTACATCGACGGTAGCTCAAAGGCACAGCTTGAGCAGACTCTTGGGCGGATAGGTCGACTTGCTGGGCTGGACAAGAGCACGGCCAACGAATCATCGATGAACGCAGCTCTGCATTGGCTGTCTGCGGAGCAGCGACGTTGGCTCCTTATCATCGACAATGCAGATGACCCCAGTATCCCTTTGGAGTCCTACTTCCCGAAAGGAAACCGAGGCCATATTTTAATCACGACTCGTGTTCCTGGTCACTCCATACATAACCAGAACGTTGATCTCCAGCCCTACAACTTCAGCTCACGGTTATTGTCTCCAGAAGAGGCTACAAACCTTCTCCTGCGGGCTGCTAGCCGGCCGTCTCCTTGGGACGTAACATGGCGAAAGATTGCTCATGCCATCACAGAGACCCTCGGGTACCTCTCACTCGCCATTTGTCTTGCAGGGGCAGCCATCCGAACTAATCTCTGCGATCTGAACAACTTTGACGAGTTTTATGATCTGAGCTGGCAGCAAGTCCAATACTCGAGCTACGCCCCTGACGACTCAGACCACAAATTCGAAGTCTGCGCCGTCCGCACCTGGGAGATGCTCTACCTCAAGCTAGAGACAGAGAACACGCAGCGCAGCCGCGACGCCACCCAACTTCTCAACGTGTTTGCCTTTCTGCATCGAGAGAATATCCCACGAGAGCTGTTGGAGCGGGCACTTGCAAACGCCGATTTGGAGACTGCGCAAGCCGAGAAGGATAATCAGCAAGCAGCGTTTGAGTCGCAACGACAGATTACCAGCTATTTCGACTGGCTATCGTCCAAGCAGCGAAGCCTTTTGATGTTCCTCTTCAGACCGCGAGGTCCAACCCCTTTTCCAGACGCCATACGATGGGGACGGATGCACGGGAACGCCAGAAAAGGTGTCTTGCGGGTCAAACAGGCTCTTTCAGAGCTCACACAACGGTCCCTCATCGATTACAATGAGATCAGCAAAAGCTACACCATGCATCCGATCGTTCACAAATGGGCTCGTATGCGACAGCGGTTGAGTCGACAGTCTCTGTGGGCAGACACGGCCGGTATGGTGTTGTCCGCATCCATCTTGCTTCCTCCACTCGGCCTAGAGGCGGAAGACGACACGTATCATCTGAGCCTACTTCCCCATGTCAAACACGTCCAAGCCTGTCGTGAAGCAATATCCGAGGAAATGGAAGCGAAACGTGCCCTGACCTGGAAATCGCGATTGCATTTTGGCGAGACCCTGTACGCGGAGAATTTGGTCATGTTTGGCAAGTTTAGTCTTGTCTATATGCGATCTGGTGGCTTCAACGAGGCGGAACGCCTACTGACCTTTGTGGTCGACACGCTCGTGCGTATGCTGGGTCCGCACAATAGTCGCACGAGGCGCGTAAGCCTAGCTCTGTCAGATGCGCACTGGCTGAACAGCAAACCGGAAGACGCTGCGGCATTGCAGGTCCGCCAGCTGACATTGTGCCAGAAGCACTTGGGCCCGCGGCATCCCGACACGCTGAGGGTCATGAGCAAGCTGGGACACACTCGCTGGCAACAAGGCCAACTCTCGGGCGCCCTCGAACTGCAGAGACAGGCGGTACAGGGTTTGAAAAGTTCTCTTGGTGAAACTCACCAAGATACATTGATAGCCATGGACCAACTCGGTCGGACCGTGATCAAATTCTACCGGAGAGCCGACATTGAAGAGGCCTACCAACTGCACCGTACGGCCATGGACGGGTTAAGGGCACTTCACGGCCCGGACCACGCTGGTGCTCTGGACGCACAGGAGAGCGTGAGTCGTACCGCTCTACTCCTTGGAGTCGACTACGCCGTCCAAGCTGAGCAGCTGATGGCCGAAGTTCTGCAGAGACGTCAGTCTCGGTACGGCAAGACAAACCCCATGACGCTGCTCGCCATGGTCAACATGGCCATTGCCAAGTGCGCCATTCAACAGCCCAAGGAAGCGGAAGATCTGATGCGGGAAGGCCTCCTCGTGGCGGAGAGCATGTACGGGATCAGCCATATTGCCACCGCTTGGGGGCGCTGCATTCTCGGGCTCACCCTCATCCAGCAGAAGCGATACAATGAGGCAGAGGCCGTCCTTGAGGAGGTCTCCGAGACGCAAAAGTCCATGGCCGCTCGTCGGGGCAACTTCCACCCGGACCGGTTGGGGACGCTCACCGAGCTGGCCCGGTGCTACTATCTCCATGGGAAGATGGAGGAGAGCATTGAGACCTGCGATGAGGCCATCAGGGGTCTACGGAGTATCAGCAAGCCAGGGGTCGAACACGCCCTCTCCGCGCAACTCAAAATGGCGCGGGCCACAATGTTACTTCACTTGGAGCAGGGCTCTTCTGGCGTGTTGTACACTCCTGCATTAGCGCCGCCTGTATTCCCCGCGATTAACTTCTGCCAGAGTGACTGAGGGTGGATTGTACGTGAGTCAAAGCATTACTGTGCCGGGAGCTTGACAGGGCACGGTTCTGGTCAGAGATTCATCGGCAGCTAGATTACTGAGTTAGCTGACGACCGGAATCCAGCGAAGGCACTAGAATATGCGACGCTGATGGCGGAGTTGAGCTTCGTGCTACTCAAAGAAAGGAGCTGTGATTGGCGATGACCGGCTTCCGCAAGGATATTCTTGCCGTAAGACGGCCGGGTTGGCCATATCCACCACTATTCTATTTGCAGTCGCGGCAGCGGCTAACTTACACGACACATTGAAACCTTGTGTATCTCGGAAGAGAAAAGTCAAAGCAGCGTTTGACCGAATTTTCGGACCATGGCATTGGGGTCGTAACGTCAACATGAGCTGGAGTTTCAACTCACTGCATGGCCAGGTAGGTAGTCCCTCAATATTGGAGCTTCGCACTTCTGCTAAGCCAGATGAGAACAGTATGAATACTCTGTAGGTGCCTCTCATGAGCTTCGCCTAACCACCATGGTCTTGCTACTGGGTCAAATAGTGTCAAGCCTGCCCTCCCTTTTGCAAGTCGTGGTGCTCTGCTGAGCTGACTAGCTCCTGTACCTATTATATTGTGCATATGGTTTGCTGTATGTGTAAGTTATGTCAAAGTTGTGTCTGTGGCCTTGAACTGTCTCTCATACTCCGAGGAGAGTCTTATGTTTCGGGTTTGGTAGCTCAGGGAAGAAGATCCGGCCCATGTGCTACCTCTAAGCAAGGAACGTCCGAGTTCATTTCAAGCCAGAAAAGCACATTGAATTTGTATAGCTATAGTTTCAACCCATGATCCAGTCGAGAAGTCTGTCTGCAATGTTCCAAGTCGCAAGATAGCCGCGCTGCCCTTCCTCCATATCACCAGCGCCATACATCAACGTCCAGAAAATCAAGACCTTGATGCCAGTACCCTCCAATGTGCACGGTAGCTCCATGTGGGAGAGATATCCCAGTTCCTCAGCATGGTTTCAACCGCCTCGGACCACGCCTTCTGAAAATAAAAAACGAGGCTCGCAAGTTGCTCCTGCGAAGGGATCATGCCATCCCACATCTCCGGCTTGTGCGCCTGGAAATTGGCATAACTCACCAGGAGACCATCTTCCTTCATCTTGACCAAGCAAAGCCACGGCAGGTTCCAGCTACGCAGCCTGCTCTCCGGATCGCTCACAACACGCGCGTGCGCCTCGGCGACCAACTCGCCGCTGAAGGGAAACGTGGGCGTCAAACCGCGCAACTCGCAGAAAAAACGGTGTGAAGTGACATAGTACCGCAAGGCAGCCTCCATGGGCTCTTGGAGAGCTCGTGCGTCGACCTCGCGTTCGGTGGACATGACGGTGCGCTCGAGCTGGCAGAGCTCCGTGAGGGTGTTGACGCGGTAAGATTCCAGAAGTCTGATCAAGTCTCGTGCCGCTTTCTGATATATAGGTTAGAAATGGATTTTGGATGGCAACGCCTCTCGTTGTCTTTCTGCCTGCGGTTTAGCAAGATCAGAGGGTCCTTACTGAGGGTCTCTCGGCTTCTCCTCCCGCTGGCAAGCCAATTGTCAATGACCGGTGCGAAGGCATATTGAGTGCTGTATGTTGATGTTGAAGATGACAAGAGTTGGTAAAGACAAGGGTGCTGGTGTTGAGATGGTCGAGGAAACTCTTAATGGAGCTGAAGATATGGTCAAGTGCTTGTGGTAGAAACCGCAGCCGAATTTAACCTTGAGCAGCTGGACTGAATCACATTAGAGACTTGATCTTACAAGGCTGAAATTGACCAGCAGAGATTTCAGATCGTCATTGATTTCATACATTGCTAGTGAATCTTGGGTAGTGCACAATCGTCGAAACCTGATCTCACTGTATTGGGGCCGTTTTTTTGGCCAACGGAAACTCGAACTTAGCCAAGCTAATCCGAGTCGAACTGGATTCATAGATCGACTCAGTCATGGTGGTGAGTGTACTTAGGTCTGTATGACCAGCCTGTCAGACATAGATCTTGGCTTCGGCATGCACGAGACAGGCTCAAGCTCGACGAGAACTCAAACATCCTGTAACAACCTGGATGCTGAAAAAGAATCAAATGCACAGGGGTGCCGTCATTTCCCCCCCAGTAGAACTCTTGATCAATGTCGACGGATTCGGTGAGACAGTGAGTGAGGGTTGTTGATAGATGGGGATGATTTGTTGGGTCTAGAACTTGATGCATGGGAGGGAGCCCTATGTTGGGGGTCATAAAATGCAGCGGAAACAATAGCTCTGAATGGGTCACGGAGATCATTCCTACCTGACTCTAGATTAGAAAGTTTCATGCTCACCGTCTGGCGTGGCACTGCTTCATCAGTAGACAGCGCAGATGGCCGCTCCAAGCATTGTGAATCTACCTCGAAGACCGGCTCGCCATCCACGCCCTCATCCTCGCAAATATCCCTTGGCCCTCCTTGATTCGAGGAAAGCTCAACCACACAATCATCACGACAAGAATCAAGGCAAGGATGATGGGCTGCAGCACCTTTACGCCCGCATGAGACGCGATGGCTCCGATGGCAAAGGGGAACACTGTACCGCCAGTACCCCCAAGAGCCATGGCGAACCCGATCGCGCTGACGTGAATATGTGGTGGTAAAAGCTTTGCCGTGACCATGACGGCCCCTGGAAAGAGAGGTCCCAAGAAGACGCCGAGAAAGGCCACGGCGATGGCGGAGGCGATAAAGTTGGGGACGAGCCAGAACAGGAGCTGCAGAGCCACGGAGAGGAGGAGATAGATGGTCACGCACAGCCGCTCGCCGAACCTCTCCGTGACGAAGCCCAGCCCGGCCCTGCCGACCGTCATGCCTGCCCAGAACCCCGTGCCGGAGATGCCAGATGCGTAGCGGGACGCCTTTCGAACGCGGAGCATAAAGGTGACGACCCAGCCTCCAAGGCCCACTACATCCTGTTAGCCACCCTACAATCCGAGTCTTGTCTTGAGACTGTGCACTTACCCTCCACGCCCATGTAGCAGAAGAAGAAGACGGCGCATAGCCATGTCACCTTGTTCTTGAGCGCAACGCGCGTCCCAGCGCCCCCCTGGCTGCTGTTCGCCCGCTCGTGCTGCTTCCGATAGACCTCGCCCGTCTTCCGCCAAAAGGTCACAGTGAGGCCAACCAGCTCGAGAACGGATATGCCAATCATGACGTAGTAAAAGGTATACCAGGGCAGACTTGCCGTGACGACCATGTTGGTCGCGATCAGAGGCGCAAACAGAGCGCCGACAGAGTATGTGGCGTGGAGGAAGCCCTGGATTGCGTTGGCCTTGTCCATCGCGCCAACCCAGGCGCAGAAGCATGCGTCCGTAAGTCCATTGCCAAAGCCGCTGATCATGTTGATGACGACGAGGACGGGCCAGGGAGGGTGCACTGCGAGGACGACGTAGGTGATAATGTGGCACAGGGGCGCGATGATGGCGATGCCTCGCTGCCCCAGAGTCATGTGGATACGCGCATTGGCAAATGCGGCGACGGAGTATCCGGCGAATGGTGTTAGGAAGATGAGTGATACGACTGTGTACGTCAGATCGTAATATTCTTCCAGCTGTGTCCGTTAGCTCCAAGATGGGTGACTATCGGTTGGTAAGACACACGTATGGAATCAGCGCCTACAATCATGTAAGCAATGGTCACACTACAGGAGAGAGACACTAGTGGCATACTCCGGTTGCTGCGTCGTTCATGCCGGCAATCATAAACGATATAAAGGCAAACGCGAGTCGTCCAATGTTGCCCCTTGGCTTGTTCCACCTTTCGACCTCGCCCTGCGCGTGAGGAGGCGATCCGTCGTCGGGTTGCATGTCACCGACGGGTGATGATGTTGCCGCCTCCTGGGGGACAATTCCATCGTGCTTATTGTGCGTCGAGGGGGGCCGCGCCAATTCAAGTTCAATGGCGGGCGCCTCTTGCGTGACTGTAGCTGTCGTCGACATGATGAGGGATGGATCGTGTTGGACAGCACGGCGCGCGGACAAGATGACTGAAAAATAGGTGGCAGATGAAATGAAATAATTCAAGAGCGAGAACAAGGGCCCCGTCGAAGACTTGGGAGTCATCAATCCCACCAGCTGGATGGAGCTTGGTGGAGTTTTCCGCAGCGGCGAACGCGGAGGCCCCGACTGGGGATCGGGGATCGGGGATCGGGTGTCGGCCCGGGGAATCTCACCCACGAGCATGGTAAGCCAGCACATCCCTTGCCAGTGGAAGGGCAGGCAGCACTTTAGAAGTAGGGCAATTGAAGTCGCACGGGTCCTTGACGTCTTGAGCGGTGGATTTAAGTGGTACAGAATGTAGTACATTACCACCGAGGAGCTCGGTGTAGAGATGGTGTTAGTACGGAGTATGATCTTGGGCTATTACCACTTTAGGCAATACTCTCAATTGGTGTGAAGGGCGGAGAAGTTAGAACAAGAGCCTCCTCGCCACAAGCTGAGTCAGGAGAACGGCGTTGACGTTGTTCGAGCCTGGCGTTCATTGTGTCTTTTGATATGATAATGCTCGCTAATGCAGAGGCCCTGCCGGGTGCCATGTCTAGCAATCGAGTGCCCACTGTTGGTGGTCGAAAAAGCTAGCTTAGGAAAAAATGTCTGGTCGAATTTTTAATAAACTCCTTGATGGAACATGTTTCAAGCTCCGAAGGAATGATGACACAGGAGCGCGCACTTCTAGTGCATTGGAGAAGTAGGGGGCCAAGTCTACCAGTCTATGGCCAGGTACGAGCCTATTGCATGTGCAGGGTAGGCTACGCGCTAATGTCCCGTCAACCCTGTTGTTGATTGAGGTGGAGCAACGAACGCCCAAAGCTGTTTGCTTGCGGGCCGGGAATTGAAACTGGCCGAGTCACTGTCGTAATAAGAAAACTTGCTGAGATTTCATGAAGTTTGGATATCAAAGATCACCGAGACAACAAGGGTAGGTAGCGAGTGGTGAAAAACAGAGTGAGTATAAGACTCAACTCCAGAAAAGCGATGGGAACCATCTACATGTTGATCGCCAGTGGCTTTCAGGTAACTCACACGACCCAGTCCCTCCATCTCATCTTATATATTCGAAATAAATTGTATAGGAGGGTAGTGCCTGTGATGACGGGTCCTTCCAGTCCTTTAGTGCCTCTTCTCTTCTAGCTGATGGCAAAAAGAGAGCAAGAGCCAGTCATCTCAAGCCATGACTTATTATGCAGCAACATAGCCTTCACAATACAAAAGGTTCCGTGCTCCAAAGTACTACATACAGTAACACCTGTAGTCTATGAAGTTGTTCCGCCAACCTATCGACCAGCCGAACCCTCCTTGGACGAGTCCGCAATGAACATCTCTGGTTTTTTTCACATATCCACACGCATACTGTCCGTCCTAACCACATTTATTCGCTCTCTACGTCAACAGGCACCCCTAGCCGCACGACTTGAGGCATTCAGTTCTGCAGCATGTGCTTCTGCCACGATTGCTATCCGAGGTGCGCTGCTTGCGGATGGGTATCCCCTGAGCCAGATGTCGACGCCTTATACTGGACATTCTGTCAACTCCGGTTGATGTACAGTCCAATACCATGCACGACGGTATTGGTCAGCCAATACGTCGAAACGACCTGCGCCGTGTGCAAGCACAGAAAGGGGGTGGAGCTGTGGCAAGAGCTGTTGAAAGAGGGACTCCCGGAAGAATGGCCAGCACAGATCAAAACCGAGATGGACGCGTGGATAACATCACAACCGGGACAGATCTCCGATGAAAATGTACAGGCAATCACCGCGAGGGCCTGGACATGGCTGAGCGAGCGGCAGAGGGAGAGAATAGAGGCGCAGGTTGGGAACATGCCAGACGGCGAAGAGGACCTGACAGAATCGGACTGGAGTTTCAGCGATCTTCTGCATGATGAGCAGGATGTAGTCATGGATTCAATCGAAGAGGTTGAACCTGAGGACATGGTACCTGCGGGATAAGGGAAGGACAAAAGTTCAGCAGCGATGGCAGGCCAATGTGTTCACAGCGCAGCGGAGACAATGAACAGCGATTGACAGGAAATAAAAGCGAATTGGCAAACCTACGGGAACAAAAAGTGCAACAATCCCTACAAGACCACCAAGCTCACGTTCAGCACGCCTTCTGACTTTCGCAGATCATCAATGACCTCGGCGCTCATCTGGCCATCCACACCAAGGATCATCAGCGCCTCATTTCCCTTGCCATTTTGCATCTCCATGGTGGCATCCAGGCTGGCGACCTGCATGAACCGAATGTTCACCCCATGACTACCCAACACCGTCCCCACGCCTCCAATCTTACCGGGCTGGTCGTAGTTGTGAAGGACAATGAGGGTGCCCTCGGGCGAGAAACTGGCGCTGAAGCGGTCGAGCTTGGAGATGTAGCCTCTCTGGTCCGATGTGAACCCCTCAATGATCTGCTCGCTCGAACAATGGCTCGAGTCATATGCTCGAAGCGTGACCAGATTCGCGTACAGCAGGTCCTTGGTGTCGTTGTTAAACGTCTCGTTGATAACAAGGCCCTTTTCCTTGGCGACGAGGGTGGCATTGACAATGTTAATGTGTGAATCACTAATATCCGCAACGAGCCCCTTGACGAGCGCCGCGTAAAGGGGCTTCGTGTTGGGCATGCCAGCCAGGTCGCCGTGGTAGGTGAGCTCAAATTTCCGTCCACCGAGCATGCCACCCCGCAAGCCGACAAAGTGTTGCGTATACAGCTTGCCCATCTTCTCGACCAACTGCACGGCAGGCTGCAGCTTGCCGTACTCCTCGGGGAGGATAATGGGCGCGTTGACGGCACTCGTGGGCAGTCCCCCCTGTAAGATGGCGAGGACCTGGTTGCATACGTCCAGCGAGACATTCTCCTGCGCCTCGACGGTGGAAGCGCCGAGATGAGGCGTGGCCACGACTTTGGGGTGGCTCGTCAGCCTCGCAGCCGCGGAATGCTGCTTGGGCGGCTCGGACGTGAACACGTCCAGCCCAGCGCCCCCGATCCAACCCTGCTCCAGCGCGTTCAGCAAAGCTTCCTCATTGTATACTCCGCCCCTCGCGACGTTGAGGACTCGCGCCGAGGGCTTCATTCTTCTCAACTCCTTCTCTCCGATGAGATCCATCGTCGTCGCAAGGAGAGGTGTGTGTATCGTCAAAAAGTCCACGACGGGCAGCATCGCGTCCAGGTCAGCCGCCAGCGCGACGCCTTCTTGCTTCGCCATATCCGGGCTCGCAAACGGATCGACCGCGACCACCTTCATGCCCAGCCCCTTGGCCATACGGGCGACGCGAATGCCGACTTTGCCCAAGCCGATGATGCCAAGGGTCTTGCGGCCCACCTCTATGCCGACGAGTTTGCTTCTCTCCCACTTGCCCAATTTCGAGCCACCATCTGCTTGACCAATGTTACGTGCCGTAGCGAGAAGCAGGGCGATGGTGTGTTCGGCAGCGGCGGCAATGTTGCCGCTGGGTGAGTTGACTACGATGACACCGCGCGAGGTCGCGGCGGGTACGTCGATATTGTCGACGCCAACGCCGGCTCGCGCGACGACCTTGAGGTTCTTTGCTGCGAGCAATACCTCGGCCGTCACTTTTGTCTCTGAGCGGATGATGAGGGCATGGTAGGAGGGGATCTGGGCGATGAGTTCCTCGGGGGTGAGGCTTGTGACGGTGATGTCAAAGTGTGGTGACAGTAAGGCGAGACCTTCTTGGGATAGTTTCTCCGGTACTAGAATGGTTGGACGCGACATCCTGAGCATGATATTCTACAGGTTAATTCTTGATCGCTTTCAGTTTGCAAAAGTAAAAGGGAAGAGAGTCTGCGCGATCGGGCAAAGTGGCACGACAATCAATGGCATGCTGCGTATGTGGTACGTGGGTGATCAAGGCGACACGAGGCCGCCTGGTCAAACAGGCACATAATGCCATTATCTAACCTGGACAACCCCCCACGTTGGAAAATGCTCAAAGGAGACATTCCCAAATACGCCGCACATGTTCTTCCCGATTTAAGGGTCTCGTCCCCTCTGCATGTATGTGAGTAGTATGCTCCCCACGCTCCGCTGCACTAGCTGCATAGCTTCCCCGCGGGGTTCACGCCAGGCTCAGGTATATCCTTGGTGTGGGGTGATGCTACGTAGTAGCTTCTTGAATCATTCATGGCAGCCTCCGTGGGGAAGCAGTGCGGCTATTCAGTCTTGCAGTGTGTGACGCTCCGGCCCACGCCCAGAAGCCACATGCTCCTGATGACGACCCACACCACGGGGATCCAGAAGTTGATGGCAGCGTACATGTCCCCCGTGAGCGACTCGCTGCCCACGACGGCCCAGTTCGCGGCCGCGTGAAACACGTCAAAGGCAAGGAAGCTCAGCAGGACGCCCGTGGCGACGAGCTCCGTGTCCCGCGCGTCGTGCAGCTTGTATCGCGCCAGGTACAGCAGCATGGGCTCGACGACGGCGCTAAAGGCCATGGCTGCGACGTAGAGATACAGAAGCTCCCGTGTCTGGGGGGTGTGCCATACCTGCAGGAAGCTGGCGGGTGGCGACGAGGGTGATGTTGTAAAGTACGGACCGGACGTGAGACCTGCGGGTGCCAAGGAGTGGAAATGGTGAGATGGGTCGACCAATATCAGAGGCAGTGCGATCCAAATGATGCCCGGCTACATGATCAGTGTGTCGCCGTGAGAGGACGGGACTCCATGCTTACCTCGATAATGAGGAACAGATACATGTACAATGCGGGAAACACGTCAGCTGCGGTGACGGTGGTCATTTTCTTGTTGGGAGCCATGGTGGCTGCTCTGAGAACAGCAGGAGTACCTATGGAGTATGTCCGTATAGAAATACGGAAATATGAAAAGCGAAGAACGTTTGCTTTCGGAAGATAAATACAATTCCACTAGACCCATTATAAATCAGGGACCTAGCTAGGGTCATGCAAGTCTCGTCTAGCACTTCTTGGCTGTTGACATTTTGATTATCTCGAGCAGGGGCACGATGAATGACGGCTCTATCAATCCGTTCACGATATTCGAAAAGGTTAATTCGCCGTCTCTGTAATTAGATGGGAACCAACACCTCGCGGACCTAGAAGTTCCGCGCCACAATTTCAATCCAGTAGCCATCAGGGTCCAGCAAAAAGGCAACATTCTTCATGCGTCCGTCCGTAAGCCTCTTCTTCCAGTTGCACTGCAGGTCCTCGAAGCGCTGGCACGCCTGCTCCAGATCGTCGACCGAGATGCCTTGCCAATTTGTCAGTATGCCATCGCGCCACAATGTCCGTCGTGTAACACTCACAGATATGTCCGAAACCCTGCGGCTCGTCGTTGCCGTTGTGGTACTTGAAGTCGGCCTCGTTCTCGGTGCCGTAATTCCAGGTCAGCTCGAGCAGACCCTCGCGCTCGGCGGTCTGGATGTCGCTGGGCGGCTCCGTGTGAGGGCCCTTGTTGCCCAAGTAGCCAAGGAAGTACAGGTTGAAGCCGGCCTCCTTGTTCTCCACTGTGCGGAAGAGCTGCATGCCGCAGATGTCCTTGTAGAACTTGAGCGACTTGGCGGCGTCCTTGACGCGGAGCATGGTGTGGTTCTGCAGTGTATGTCAGCAGCGCAATGTGGAGCGCCAGGGTGTGGGAAATCTGTCATACCATGCGGTACGTCCCGACGTCCGTCTCCTTGACATCACCAGTCTTTTGCCAGTCGTTCTGTCCGATAATCTCGACCCAGTAGCCATCGGGGTCCAGGGCAAAGGCAATGTTCCTCATCCTGCCGTCAGTGAGCTTCTTCTGAAACTTGTATCCCGCATCTTCGATGCGCTGGCAGGCGGCCTGGATGTTGTCGACACTGATGCATGTGTGGCCGAACCCACGGTGAGGCTCCTTGTTTCCATTGTTGACCTGGAAGTTGTCGTCGTTCTCGGTGCCGTAGTTGTGCGTGAGCTCGATGACGCCCTCGCGGTCCATGGGAGCAGCGCCCTGCGAGCGCGCTGTAGGGCCGTCATAGGCGAGGAAGTAAAGGTCAAACTTGTTGTCCGGGAACTCGAGCTTTTTGATGACGGACATGCCCAGGAGCTCGTAGAATTTGACTATGCCAGGTCAGATATGCAGCTCGCGAGCCACGGGCACGCTCATGGAGGGTGGTTATCAAGGTGCGCATACCCGACGCCTTTGGATCCTTGACGCGGATCCTATGGGGTTTGGTTAAGTCAGCCATTCCTGGGCAATGGACTCCTGGGTGGCTACATACATGGTGTGGTTGAACTTGTAATTGTTGGTGTTTGTTTCCGCCATGGTGGCTAGACGTTGGACCTGCTGCCCTGCATCGCGTGAGCTTTGTTGGTCTCACGATTGTCGCGT
Source organism: Emericellopsis cladophorae (assembly GCF_022114955.1). Taxonomy (NCBI): domain Eukaryota; kingdom Fungi; phylum Ascomycota; class Sordariomycetes; order Hypocreales; family Bionectriaceae; genus Emericellopsis; species Emericellopsis cladophorae. The sequence continues at coordinate 50,613 of NW_026250951.1, forward strand.
GTCACGTACTCGTAAAGAATTGGTTCGTTTGCTTGGGAAATGAAAGAAATCCTTGTACAGCTTGCACTCTTCTTACGGCTTGTCGGAAACTCATTGATTGAATTGTGTGTTGAGGCTCACTTTGCTAACGCGCGCGTAGGCTCAAAGCATCGTCCCGTTTACGTCAACGGGTGCCCCGCTCCCTCCCCGCTGGACTCGCGGAGAGTCGGAGGCTATGGACTTTGTGAAGAAAAATGAGCGTGGACTGATTGTCTATACCTGGGAGATCATCACAGCCCTGCCTCCGTAGTGCCAATTGCTTCCTCAGGTCAGCATTGGGGTAAGACCACGCATAATGAGGCGTTCAGATTGAGCATGAACGCCCAGCTTTGAGTCAGGGCATCGACATTGAAAGCAACGAACGACCTCCTCAGCTCCGGGCCCGTAATCCCACGCTATCAGTAGTGGATATGTCTTTTCTTGGCGTTGGCATCCGCGCCTGACTGCATTGTACACCTTTTACCAAACAAGACGACGCTGTCTCTGCGCCAGGCTCAAATGGGTGCCTTTTGTTTGAAGCACCACTTGCAGTGCTGTGCATGCAACCCTCAATCTCATATGTTTGTAAGCGCCCATTGTGTCAAGAGGCACATGGTTTCACCAGACGGATTGAGGAGAAACGTTCGTCAATGGCCGCAGACGGGTAAGCACAGGCTTGGCCCCGCTCTCTGATTAGCCAGACGATACTCCGCACCAGCCGGAAGCACACACCACGGGCAGCTGACCCCGCCGCACCTGCTAATTGCGGCGGCCGTACTAGCCCACCAAGCCCGGGGCCTCTCGCTGTTCACCGGGGTGGCCAGACCAGCCCAGCCCAGACTGGACCCGCTTCGGGCTGGCTCAGACACCGGGGCCACTCGACTTTTCCCATCTTTTCTCTCGCCTTCTCCTCTGTCTCTTCTTCACCACCACCGCTACAATTCTGTCAATCGATCCGTCCGCCAACATCAACGCCAGTTCCAAGCTCGCTAAAGCTCTTTCGTCTACCGCACGAGACTCGAAGCTCTTCGCTCTCCCGAAAATCGACACTCCATTTCCCCGAAACCCCCCCATCCAACCATCAGCAATGGCGCCCATGATGAATTACAGTAGTAATTTAAGTAATTACGGCGAGGACGCTGTCCAAAAGGTCAACGTCCTTGCCTCCGCCTACATCGTCGACGCCTCTCTCGCCTCGCTCAAGGGCCTCCACTACTGCACTACCGGGGCCGCAGGGGCCGAGTGGTATTCCTGAGGTCCCTTCCTCAGGACTACCCTCCCCCCCAACAAGCCCCCCCCTCGCCGCATTAACCTCGTCCAACGACGTCGCCCTGTTCCCCAAGAAGAGGAGGAGCAGCTCCGGGCGCAGCCGGCGAGGGGGGGCAGCACTGTCGATTAGGGAAGAATGTGAGAGATTCTTCTGCGAGTCCATGAAGACGGCCTTTCTTGGTGAGAGGGAGACGTCCAAGTATGGCTCCAGCTACTCGGGTGCTTATAACAACAACACAACTTCACTACTGCCGACGCCGCCGCCCGACGACACCTTCCCGGCCTCGTTTCGCCGCGGGAGCGATGTCGCCGTCCGTCCGAGCACCAACAAGGGTTTCTACGTTGATGCTTGGATGGAGGTCTGGGACTTTGCTGGCGGCGCCAGCTTCCGCGCGTTCGTCGCCGACAATGGCCGCGAACGGACACTGTTCGTATTCTTTGACTCGGAAGGCGCTATGGCCAGGGATCTGAAGAAAGGGTGAGTCTCCTGCTGAATGGATTGCCCCCCAAAACACTGCTGACGCTTGACAGATTGATGGCTCTGATTGAGCTGAGTGACGGCCCTCTTGACTGCTCCCATATCGTCACTTGTCTTGACCGCCGCATTCCTGGCCACGACGCCGTGGAGCTGACCAAGAGCCTGCAGTGGGTTGGCTTCGAGATGACCACTCTCGACCACTGGGCAGGCGACTTTGACGTGACCAGCCGCGACTGGCTGTTCATGGGTATGGAAGTGTAGGATGTCGCGGAGAGGAACTTTTTACTTTTTCACGTATGCTGGCGTCCCGACGGATCTGTACTGCTATACCACTCATGGTCGTACGGAGTCTGATATTGCGTTCTTCCTATTCTTTCCATCCGGCGCCTTTGAAAATATCTCTAGTGCGTTTTGCAGCCCTTCACACCCCGTCTATAGTATCTCTTCATTCAAAACCATTCAACCAATTTTGTACCATTATTCCACCTCTTGCTCCCGTCATAAGTCGCCCTCGTATTGTCTGACCACGAGGCCTTTTTCTTGGAGATAGTCTTTGACTTGGCTCACAGTGTACTCTCCTCGGTGGAACATGCCGGCTCCGAGTGCGGCGTCGGTCCTGGTCTTGTTGAAGACCTCCTCAAAGTGCGCAGGGATACCGGCACCGCTCGACGCGATCACGGGGATCTCAATGGCGCTCTTGACCTGCTCAATGAGCTCGAGGTCAAACCCACTGTTGGTCCCGTCCTTGTCGATGCAGTTCAGCAAGATCTCGCCTGCACCCATGGCCTCGACGGCTTGCACAAGCTCGACCACGTCCATGTCCCGTGTCTCACGGCCACCCTTGATCGTGCAGGCGTACCAGCAGTAGTTCTCGCCCTTGGGTCCCGGGAACTTGGTCTCGATGGTGGCATGACGGGTCGCGTCGCGGCCGTTGGGCACGTAGACCCTCTTGGGGTCGATGCTGACCACGACAGCCTGGTTGCCGTAGGCGCGCGAGATTTGCTCAATGGCCGTGTTCCCAAAGAGCTTCTTGCCCAGGGAGTAGTATTCCTCCGCGGCCAGCACGGCGTCGGATCCGATCGAGACCTTGTCCGCTCCAGACTTGAAGTACATTGTCGCAATTTCGAGCGCGGACACCTTGGTGCCGTCGGTATCGACCGTATCGCGGATACCGCCACCAACGGTTAGAGGCACAAACACCGTCTTGGATGTCTGGCGAAGGATCTCGAGCATGGGCAGATCAGCAAGGGGACAGTCCCTGAACGAGGTGATGTTGAGAAACGTCACTTCATCTGCGCCAGCCTCGTAGTACTTCTTGGCCATCTCGACTGGCTTTCCCAGGTTGCGGACGTCGCGGTCGTCGCCCTTTTCACGAACATCGTACTGGTCGCCCTTTGTGACGACGAGATCGCCCTGGTCGTTGGTTCGCACGTCCAGGCACGCGATGACCCGGCGCGTCAGGCCGTCCTTGAACTCGCTTGTGGGTGCAGGCGCTGCGGCTCCGAGGTTCTTGGCCCCCTCGCCCGTCAGAAATGCGCGAAGGGTACGGAGGCCGGCCACGCCCGACTTCTCCGGGTGGAATTGCGTCGCATAGATGTTGCCCTTTGCGACGGCACCGACAAAAGTCTCCCCTCCATAGGTGCCGGTGGCCACGGACCAACCTTGGCTCTCGAGTTCGCCCTTCTTGTACGCCTCGCGATAGGTGTGGACGTAGTAGTACTTGGAATCGGGGCGCAGGTCGTAGAGGCTGCCGCCGCCAGTGTTGGCACTGTTCCAGCCAATGTGAGGTACAGCCTTGTCGGTGGCGTCGAATCTGCCGAGCGAGGACTTGATCACTCCTAGCCCAGGCACCTCGGGGTCCTCTGACGATCCTTCAAACAGGGCCTGTATACCAACGCAGATGCCCATGAATGGCTTGCCCGACTCGATGTGGGCTTTGATGGCAGGAAGGAAACCAGCTTGCGCGAGCTGGGACATGCAGTGACCGAAGTGACCGACGCCGGGGAGAATCAATTTCTGAACATGTCAGCCATACGCTCCAGTCTCGTCTGGTATTGAGAACACGTACCTCGGCCCTGGGCACATCTTCTGGCGTCTTGATCCAGTCCACCTCGTAGCCGAGCTTCTCGATGGCATTGACCAAGCTACGGACGTTGCCGGCGACGTAGTCGAGCAAGTGAACGGTCGGCATCTTGTCGAGTAGTCTGGTGTGTTCGGTTTGGGAAATCTGGCCTCCTTTCACCCAATATGACAAGATATACGCATCGCCAGTGAGTCAACAAGTCTGCTTCGCGCCGATCAAGGTTCACTGGAGAGTCACAGTCACTGGACTTCTTTCCACGGCGGGGCATTCGCTGTCGAAAGTCACCAATGCCCCGCCTAACCCCTGCGTGTCTCTAATCTGCCGCCTCTGACCGCCTTTGGGTTTTCCGAAAGAGGACATGGACCTGGTTCTCAGCTTTTTGATCGGAGTCGCGTCATCTTTCCTGTTCACCGCGTCGTGGGCTTGGACGGCACTTGCTCAATGTTGCCATCACTGTTACGTGTACGCTATCGTCTCATGAGAAGCCAGAATGGATGATATCGCCATCGATCCGGCTCTCGTAGGCGTGGCAGACGACCCTTTGACCGCCGTCGGCATCGAAGACGAAGAACAGGACGAGTGGGAATATGAGTACTCAACAACCGAGGTCGAGACCTACTACCTCACTGTGGATCTCTCTTATCCCGAGTTCAAGGCTGCACCCCTGAAGGATACTTTTGCCAGCCGTGGCCGCCACAGAAAATGGGAGAAACCACCCAATGACCCGTCGAACATGCGCGGGCCAGGCGCTCACGCGCACCGAGCGAACGATCACGACGACGATGACGAGGCGGATGTCGAGCAAGAAGACGAGCTCGATCCCGATATCGACCCTGAATTACAACACCCGGAAGACGATGTTACCAGGCAGGCCGAGCAGGAGGGCCTGGACTCGGACCAGGCAGAGGAGATCCAAGTCCTGGATCTCCATTCCAAGCGTCCAATGTTCTCATACCGGGGGAGAGTTTTTGAGGGACGGTGGTCCGAGATGATTGGCACAGACATGGTCTTCGCACAGCACGAGGGCTCGGCGGAACTGCCGACGTTACGCAATCTGCCAGGGGACGTTGACCTTCTCGCGGCCAGTTCGTCACGGATCACCACCAAGGAGAAGATGCTCGTGCCCAAGTCCGGCACAGTGGACACCCTTGCGCCCATCAAGAAGGAATGGAACATCAACATCCCCATTGGCCGGGGCAAGACCACGGAGCGCATCCAGCAGGCCAACTTTCTCGAGCGAATGATCGCCCTCAAGATCCAAAAGGGCCACACCGACCAGGTCACCGTGTACGCCAAGGACGGCGAGGGCAAGCAGTTCCGTGACGACCGCGATCCCGACTACCGCCCGCGGCGGAAGAAGCAGATTACGGACCCGGAGAACTACTACGTCGAGAGCACCACGGGCCGCCTGAAGAAGAAGAGGAAGAAGACGACGACGGGCCGGCCGCCTGGCAGGCCGAGGTGGAAGCATATAGAGGGCAGTCAAAGAGCGGAGTTGGCGGCGGCGCCTCCGTTGTCCACGCCCACGCCCGTACATTGGGAGGATTTGACCAGCGGTCAGCGTGATGCGGGGAGGGAGGGGGAGAGTGGTGAGGAAGAGGATGAAGACGAAGAGGAGTCTGATCATGATACCCCAATGGCGAATGCCTGATGAATGGAAGTGCTTTGTATGTACTACGTTCTTGTTGACATTTCCTGGTCCCAGCCAGTGAGTGGACATGATACCTTCCGTGTAACTTAGCTTACACACATGGCCTACCCTGTACAAAAGAACAGTACGTGTAGATGTATGCACACATTGACTCTGACTGTACGGTAGCTCATGCGCGTGATCGTATCACGAGTTGCGTGTCTCCTCGCCACGAATTGGTCCATATCTGCGGCAGCATTGTGGTTTTCTCAATGGAGCCACGGAAGATCCCACCCAGGCTACATATCAAAGACCCAGACACATCCCATCCAACCAACTGACTCAGGGTCGAGAACGTTTGCGATCTGTTGAATCAGCCCCTGTCACCAGCGTCGAAATATTGAAAACCCAGCAGAAATATCAATAGCCCGGTGTTCTGCTCTGTGCGTGGTCTACAATGCACGCACCTCGATAGGCACGATTCGAGAACGATTTGGTAATCAGTCCGATTGACACAACTTTGTTGACCTGGATCAACTCTTCCAGGAACCACAACGCAGAAGCTTAATTGAAGGCTCACTGGACACCCGCGCATACCTGTGAATGTGCGTGTTTTCATCACGTCTCGCCTAGATAAATTCCCAGGCTCCAGTTCCAGGGCCCTGATGTGGTGCGCGGGGTCAGGACAGGCAGGGGTTTCTCCAAGGCCCAAAAGCCGCGTGCCGGTCTAGAGCAACTTGGCACTGTCTGCGGCCAAGGGGTCCTTCGTAAAGCGATTCTCTCCCCCACCAACCGCCGATAACGGCCCGGTGCGGCGTCGTCCATCGCATGGCAGATGCGCACGAAGCAAGGAAAGGCAGATCTCTAGTCCGTGGTCACGTAACGCCTCGAGGTAGCCATTGACTCGTAACGTGTGCAGCGAGAGGGGCGAGGACGGACAGACTGACAAGAGCACGAGGCGCCAAGCGCCCCATTGGGGCTTTCGGGGTGTCTGTCAATTCGTCGCCTTTGGGGGTTTGGCGGTCGGTGCTCTCTCCACTGTTCCCCTGCGTCCGGCCTCATGTGCTTATCGTTGGCTCTGATAAGTCCATTGCGCTCAATGGCCCCGCGACCTTAATGCACACAGTGTGTCCCCACATGGTGATGCTGGCAGTGCCGCACCAGCACTCGAAGCCTCTCTCCAATACTCCGGCGGCGTTTTGGTCGTCCTTGATTCTCTCCGCGCATCCTCCACCGCTTCAAGTCGGCTGCCTCCCCCCGGGTCCGAGTTTGATACTCTCTCTTCCCTATTCGTGTTTCTCTTCTTCTGCTCCCTATCGTTACACCGCACGGTCCGGGGATCCTTTCAAACGTCCATGTAGACGTTATGCGCTCCTAGCCGGACTATTGCGCTCACCTAAGCCACTCTCGTATCCCCCCTTCGCGAAAAAGTCGTTCCTGCTGTGCGCTTGCAAGATATCAAATCGGCAAAATCGGCTGCTCGATCTGGTTTCGGTTCCAGGTCTTCATCGAAGAAGGCTGTCGTCAGCTGTGACGAATCCATTTATCCCCGCGACGCTGCCAACGGGCACCTCGGGTCCCGACCAAAGTCTAAATCGTCACGAAACGTCCGAAGGTCCCAGACACCTCTGATTTGTCCACTTTTTGTCTGTGGGAAATCCTCGATCTTCCGTCGTCTTCACTTCGAAAAAGGCCCACGATGGCGGTGATCTGGGTTCGGCGGCTGATAATCCTTGTCACGCTCGTGACACTGGCCTCATTCACTGCATGGGCCGTGCCACGATACCTCGACCCCACCGAACCCGACGCAGAGAAGCGCGCACGCGACCGTCGCTGGGTGTCCAGCAGCCATTATTTCCTCGACCGGCAGGCCTGTCGATGGATCTCGCTGTGCGGGCTGCACCATCTTCGCAAGGACCCCGCAGCGCTGGATGACCTCGTCGACGGCTTCTGGGAGGAGAACGACAAGATCCGCGGCGAGTTGAAGAAGAGAGCGACGAATTGGGAAGATGACGAGCCCCCGAGGGCGGACAAGAAGCGGGACAGGCACGAGAGAAGACGAGTGGTCGAGGAGATCCCGGACTATGTCAACCAGTATGCGCCGCTAGTACATCTCTACTCGGGCGAGGAGTTCTGGCCGTCCGACATCAAGGAGCACGTCCAGCACATGACCGTCTACGTTGACGGCATGCCTCTCAATAAAACCGAAACACCATGGTCACTATCCAACCTGGACCAGTTGAACAAGCTCGGCGGGTCTGTTGTTCTGCGTAGCAACGATGACGTCGAGCAGCGGCCAGACTGGCTCCACAGCCATGACAGTATCCCTACGCCGTTTGAGGAAGACCCGAGCGTTGGCATTGCGCCGCCTCACAAGCACAAGAGCGGTGATCTGCCCATTGACCGTGAATCCACGACGTGGTACGATGTCGACAAGGCGCATCCGCTGAACCGCATATCCGACCCGCGCAAGACACCCCGTTCGCTTCCTTCGGACCTCCAGCAGGCCAAGCGCTTGACCACGCGCGGTCACAAGCCCGACGCTGATGGCTACTCGGCTGCTCCCGCCGTGCTCGTTGTCGTCGACAAGGGCTCCGGCGTCGTCGACGCATTCTGGTTCTTCTTTTACTCGTACAACCTCGGCCAGACCGTGCTAGGCGTCCGGTTCGGGAACCACGTCGGTGACTGGGAGCACTGCATGGTCCGTTTCGAAAACGGCGTGCCCAGGGGCATGTACTTTTCTGAGCACGAGGGCGGTCAGGCCTACGCGTGGGAGGCTATGGAAAAATCCAGCGATGGCCGACCCATCATCTACTCGGCCGTTGGATCGCATGCCATGTACCCGCTGCCCGGTCCTCATCCGTACATTATCCCCTTTGATCTGCTGCGGGATATTACAGATAAAGGCCCTCTCTGGGATCCAGCGCTAAACAGATACGCTTACCACTATGATTACACCCGCGAATCGTTCGACAGAAACCCGGACACCACACCTGAAGTTCCGCCTGAAGACGTCCTCCTGAATCAACAGACCGCCTTCCCTCACCACGAGTCAAGGTCTCTGGTGCCAGCCGCCGAGAACCCTTCTGCGCCAACATCTTGGTTCCATTTCTCTGGTCGTTGGGGCGACGAGGTCTACTCGCTGGCCGACATCAGGCAGTGGCGGTTGTTCGGACAGTATCATTACGTGACGGGGCCAGACGGGCCCAAGTTCAAGTCGTTGAACCGATCGACGCTCTGCCAGGCGGAGAAGTGTCGGATCGCGTACGAGCTTGACCCCAAGGGAACATGGTACTGAGATATGTTTTTTCCTTCCAATGGGGAAACTAGAGTTATGGCGTTTCCGATACACATGGCTTGGGACGGAGTGAGGCTGTTTTCCTGCGAATTTGTTTACTTTAGACGACGTGCGGCGGTGGTCGATACCCCCCCTGCAAACTATGACCAGCGCTATGAATTTATGTCATTGAGAATTTCATTCAAGACTTCTACATGTGTGAGAACTGCATACGAGTTGAGAAGATCCCATTGTACAGAAGTAGAGATCACTACAGTACACGCAACCTCGATCTGCTATCTATTAAATTGCCCAGCCAAAAGGATTGCCAACAAACTCCTATACGTATGTGTGGTATATCGCAACAAACGCCATGCCTTCTTCGATTCGTAGCCAACAGAAGCGAACCATGTACAGCAGTATCAAGCGATTCGAGATATAGTCACGCATCCTCGTGGATGCGAAAACCGGCAGCCGTATCCTCCGGCCACGCGCGATTCGTGCTGGGATATTCTGATGGCTGACTGCTCGCAACACTCCGCCTGTCCTCGGCAGGGTCGACATTCTCACCATCCGACATTTGCTGCTCCTGATCCTCGATTCCCGGCCAGGGTTCATCTTCCGGCAGGTGTGTACGCCGCTGTGGCTGGGCATGGGGAACAAGTGCGCTGAGATTTGCCGAGGCGATGTTATCCTCCTCGTCCTCCTCATCGTCGTCTTCGTCTTCTCCAAACGACATCTCCGAATCGCTCTCGTAGATCTCAATCTCGTACAGTTCGTCGTAGGCCATATCGGCCATGTACTCAGCAGGAACAGGCGCGGCACTTCCTGCACGGATGGTACGCGCCTCTTGTAGGGGCGCATTGCTGTGGGGTGTCGCATAGGCGAAGGGGGTAGTGCCTCGGACATAGTGTCGCTCGTGCGACATGGGCATGGGGCTCGGCGACGTGGTGAACCGCGGTGTGAAGCGTGCGTAGCTGGGTGACCTTGCCCGACGTCTCTTACTGACGGCGAACTGTGGACCTCCTCTGACGCTGGGCGATGCTCGCCTGCTGTGGCCACCTGACATGACCCTTCGACGTGCCGTGGTCATGGGTGAGGGGTGGCCACCAACACCTTCCAGCGGAACCGAGGTAGTCCGGATGTAAGAGGGCCGTCTGTTACGACGAATGAGAGATTGGCCGGCCGACGATACACCCACAACGGGGCTGCTAGACCGCCACGACGTCATGTTCTGGACAGCAGGTGATCCAGTAGAAGCACGAAGGCGACTGCGCTCGTTGCGCATGCTCATGGAAGTTTGTGTGCCTGGTAATTCGTCCAGGGTGTCGGTCCAGGCCCAGCAGTCTTCGAGCGCATCGGCTTCGGGCACCTGCTGTGAGGACTCGTTCTCCGTGTAGACGCGAGTGAGCTCGCGCACTCTTTGCCAGGTCCAGCCCGTTTCGTACGACTGAAAGTCTTGAAGATAGGCGTCAGGATGAGTGATGAAAAGGCGCGGCTCGGAAGCGCGCATCATCACAGAGTTGAGAAACTGCACGTCCCAAACAGTTGGGTTGAGCATCTCCGCCGGGGTGAGGAATCTGAGTCGAGAATCTTTGTGCACTTTGCGCAGGGGGATCCAAGACGACTGTAGACCAAGGAACTGAGATTGTGGAGGGCCGGGGGCTTCAGGGGCGGAGGGAAGCCCCATCTCTTTCCAGGTGTCACCAAATACCGAACGCATAGCGGTTTGGACACTGCGTGCATCTCCGCCTTTAACAGAGACTGTCTTGATCAGACCCCGACTCCGCAACCTTCGGTCAATGATGCTCTTATCACCACAGGCCTTAGGTAGGAGCCATTCGGTATCGTGGTCTTTGGGCGCCCAGTCACCTGGAAACGGGGACATTGAGCGTCTCGAATTCGTGCTGCAAGTCATAGGCATCTGCGTCCAGTCGTCAAGCCCATTGGACTCTGATTTGAATTGGTGAGGTTCCAGCCACAGCCTCTTGAGCGGGAAAGGCAAGAAAACGACCTCCACCTCCCAAGGATGAATGAATGTTGGCAGAGACGATTGCAGCGATGTGACCTGCGCTTGCAAGGCCTGCAACTGGCTTTGGAAATCTTGTGAGTGGATTGGTCCGACTGTTGAGAATGATGCTACACTAGCTGTAGCATCATCATTCTTCTCAGCCAGTCTGGCGGCATTGAGCTTTTCTGTCTCCTCCATTCGACTCTCCAGATCGGTGATCCGCAGGTCGGTGTGATCATGCTTTTCCTGGCAGTCATCGTGGGCAGGCGCCGAGAAGGACACTGTCTCTAATTGATCCAAGCGTTGCTCATGGGCTCCAACAGTATCAGACAAATTTTGGAAGGTCTCACGATCCACGCCTTGAGATGGCTGGGCGCAGATCTCGGCCTGTGTATCCCCTCCGACCACGGTAGGATTGCTTAGGCCATTCTTTGGTACCTGAGATGACTGCGAGAACCCTGGAAGGAACCGTGATGGTGAGCAATATGGCAGCTCTTTGGGGATGTCAAGTGTAGTAAGTCCTTTTCCAGCAAACGGACGAAGATATCTGCCCCTGACGGAGGAAGTAGTAGACGTGGCCTGGGAGGGGCAGATGGTGTGAGGAGGGACGACACTCTTTGGCATTGACGGCGCAAGCGAGGCTCCCGCGTCGCCCCATGCCAACGTATCGGGAAGAGATCCAGGAGGGTTCGCGGCATCCTGTGGTCCATGGATTTCCGCAAGGGGGGCATGATCCGAGATGTTGCGAAACAATCCTAGGCCATCGTCAAAAATTGGGAAGTCCATCCGAGGATTGGCCACAGGAGGCGGCGGCATTTGCAGTCCAAGGTCCACCATGGGGCTCAGAGGTTCGCGACCTGTCCTTGGGCGCTCATTCTCCTGTCCTGGTCCATATGCCTCTAGGGGAGGAGGAGTATCTCGAGGCCCATCATCATGGAAGCAGGCATGATGATTGCACATACACCACCCTGCGCCGCCAATATCTGGGCTTATCTCAGCGGACCTTACCCAGAAACGTCGGCAACCACATTTGGCGCCATTAGCACCAGGACTCAGGTCGACATAATTACACCCTCCTCCGGGAAGGCCAACCGTGCCAGGTCGGGGTAGGGAGGCGACAGGGTCATTGAATATGTCGGCAAAGGGCGCACCACAGTTTTCACGGTCGTAAGCGTTCGTCGCCATCGGGTATCATGGCCTCGTGGGCTCCGTCGTCGCTGGGCGCGCGCTTCGAGGACGAGCAGCCAGCTCGGACCAAAGCGGTCGTGCAATGAGGTCGTCGGTCTCTAGAACATTGCACTAAGCGCAAAGTCAGTCCAGATGATGGCAAGCGACCCCATGGGTCAATGTGTTGGCGCGGATGACGACTGACCAAGGAAACATTTCGAGATCAGTCGAGAGGCCTGGACAATTGCGCTTTGCTGTTGAGCTCAATGCCTGCCCGCTGCCCACGACAAACAAAAAAAAATGATAACAATTGATGGAATGAGAGCGAGGGGCAGACCAATCTTTATAGGCGGGAAAGCAGTCAAGGCAGCGCAGGGCAGACGAACGCAGATGCAGGACGAAGATCCGTCGTCGACAGCGATTGCTGGTCGGAACTGGTCGTGGAGGCGGGCGGGCGCCAGCGTCTTGTGGGGGTCTGCGACACGTCCCGACGCGCTGCGCCAGTCCAGGTCAGGCAATTCGGGGCCGCTGGTTTTGACCCCAGGAATGACTGGAGGCTACTAGTGTGTGTGCGGGGACTACGACTTTTTCATGTCGTTGAGCGAATTGGAAATGTTTAGATCGATTGGTCTGATGCAATACCTTGCTTCTTCGCATTATGAAGCGATCAATTTCAATCCTCCAGCGAGTGCGCAGTTCCAAGGCCACACTGATGTGGAAAGCCACCGATAAAGCAGCGCCCAGTAGGATCCACCTTTAAGTACCCTGGGGAGATGCCTCTCTATAACTCGCGCGCATTTTGGTGCGACGAGGGGCTTTACGCGGCGCGCGTTCTCCTGATAGTACTTTCTCAGTGATTGTCACCACTCACCAATAGAATCTACCTGCAAGCATTCCCCGTCTCTTGAGTCAGCGACAGCGGGCGGTGTGTCTGCTTCTAAGTCAATATTACCTTGTGTATCACGCAAAGATGCTTTCGTCTACGGCGAGGCTGCGTCAATTATTGGATGGTAGTCAACATGCGCGTTGTCGGCGATCTCGACGATGATTCTAGAATCGCGAATCACACGTGAGGCGAAATGATGACTCGACTAACTGTGTTGCGACGGTGGTGTGTGACAGGAAGTTGAGCAATGGCGGCTTTCTATCACACCAACATTGTGTATACTGTAATCTCTCAAATATGTCCTAAAGATGACGCGCTGCATATGCTCCCATGTCATAATATTGTACACTATGCACACTCCCAGTGCCGTCAGACCTCTCCCCAACTCCCCATCGGCCCTGTTGGGGCGATCATGGATCCAGTCCCCAGAGAGCCGCCAATGTCCCAGTAATGCCGCGACGAGACGCTGCTCCTTCTCGCTGATCGCCGCGTGCTCTGACTGGCGCAGCTGCTGTTGTGGCGCATGGCGACAGGGCTGCTCGGTCCAGCGACCACCTTGAACGATCGCCGCTCGGCCGCCGTGCGCGGACGTGCAATCAATGGGTGATGCTGACGGACGCGCGCGGCCTTGGCGGCTGCGTCCTGCATGCTGGACGAGCTGTTGGTGGCAGCCTGAGGTGCTGCACTGCGAGAGGTGAAGCGGGACCGGATGTACTTGAAGACTAGCTTGATGTCAAGGTCACGCTCCCACTCTTCCTTTGTGAAGGCATCACCCATTTTCACATCCTCTTCAGTCGACGTGTCGTGACGCCCTGGGATGTTCAGGGCTCGAGTGGCTTGGGGTATTGTTGGTGCGAATTCGGGGGACTTGGGCCGTTCTGATGATGCATCACGGTGGTCTTTTGTGTCCAAGACACTCCCGCTTTCAGGTATCACAGGTAGGCCAGCGTATGGCAGAGGCATTTGCTGCATCCGCTGATACGTTGAGAAAGCTCCGGGATGGTGAGACAGTTGGTTGACCAGCAGCCCAAGCTCTCGCGAGACCCGTTCCAGCATTTGCGTCTGCCACGACTCACTTGACTCTGCAATCTGGCCGCTCAGCTGCGAGGCTCGCGGCGTGCTCGACAGTTCCTCGCTTTCCGGCATGCCCTCGCCAAATAGTATTGACAGCATGCGGTCATCTATACCAAGAATGTTCTTGATGACTCGTTGCATAAATGCGGCGAGGAAGCCATCAGCGTCTTGGTCTGCCGACACATCGTCGTCCTCATCATGCCAGGTCATACTGTCAGAATCATCGATGGGTTGCGATGCTTTCGCGGCAGGCTGCGTTGCCCGCACATGTCGGAGAGCAGCCTGAGACTTCCGTCTTCGCCGGGTCTCTCGTTGGATCTCTTCCAGGAGGACCTGGCTATGCTCCAGGCGCCAAGCTTCGATCCGCTGCGTTTTCTCTGTCTCCCGCACCCGCTCGTCCTCCCAGTCAATATGTGGGTGCTCGAAACTCTCCCTTCGTCGGCGATTCCGCTTCGGGTTGAACTGCTCGAACTGGTAGAGGTGGTCCTGGGCCTCTGCCGCCGACGCAAGGTTGTCCAAGTTGAATGAGCCAAGCCCATCGTGGCCGGGGAAGACAGTTGCGTCTTGGTAATTGCCTTGCTGTGAATGGGAGTGCCTCCCTGGAAGTGAGCGAAAAGAAGGGAGGTGGCTGTCGAGGCTGTCTAATTCCCCGTCCTCCTCGACCACTGCTTCATCTACCGATGGAGCCGCTGACGGTGCATCGCTCCCCGACCTCGCAGCGGTGCGTAGGCTGCCGAGATCGCTCACCCTCGATCGTCCGGGGGTTTGTACACTCGCGGGACGTGCTGCGCTGGAATCGGATTCTGTTGCTGTAGTCGCTGTCCCTGCATCTGTAGCGGGAGCAAAGAGTACCCAGCTGGTCTGCGACTCATCGAGACGATGCGGGTCCACCGATGGGCGGGCTTGGGACACGCCAGTCTCGCGGTCTTCCTGGCGAAATGCCCGCTGCACGGCCTGGCGAGTCGGCTGATGGAACGCCATGTTGATTTCTGGCGTTTGTTGAGAAGTGAATGTGCCTCAGCTCAAAGGACGTGGTGCGCTGTATTAATGACGATGGCTTGCGGTTACGGTTATCGGGGAATGGTACTGATCGACTGGGGTCTGCTGATAACGGCAGATGGTGATAAGATACAGTGGACCACCGTAGCCTTAACGAGCCATAAAGTCCCCGCGTCGACGAATGCAGCAATCAATGATGTTGAGGGAAACTGTTAGTATCTGATGAAGGCCCGAGGAGTATACGAGGGGTTTCCTCGCCGATACCCCTAATTTGTGACTTGAGAAGGGGAAACAGGGAATTGACGGAATGGCGTCTCGACTCTGTTGGGGGGCTCGGGTGGCTACACCTGTGGCAGAGGCCCAGCTGACTCGAGTACCTGATTTGGGCGTCATTCAGTCAACAGTATCGGGAGGAGGATCTGCGACTGGAGTGGGGGCGGTCTGCCAGGAATAGCTGTCGTCCAGCGAAAGTAGTCGCGTGCGTTGTCACCTCCTCAAACGCTGACGGAAGACTGGACTAATCAATAGCCGCCTCTCCCGTCTGTCCCGATCAGCCTGATAATGTGGCGGTCGAGCCTCGATACGTATTCGCGCGTGATGCGACAACATTGCTTGCTGGTAGAAAACTAGCAGCCGACGCTGACAATCAGTACGTGCACATATTGCTCGTCATTGTACGGATACTGAAGCCAGCCTAGAGAGTGGACGCAGCGCTATTGGCTGCGTATTGCCTCATCCAACCCAACTCTATGTTTTGTGTTCTCCCTATGCCTTCATAAGTCTAGCTACTTGGTACAAAGGCAGACAATTTACCTTACGGCCTTATCTGCTGCCTTATTCCGTCTTATACTTTGATGCCACGAGCCTGAAAGCACCATGGACGCAATTGTGAGATCTACAACGTACGCTAGGGAAGTGCAATGCACCATAGGATAAGGTACCGGTAGCAGTGCCTTACTGCAACATACATGAAAAGGGGATGTGCCTAGCTCTGACGACTGCTCTGCGCGCTCGCTACGTGTGTGGTACAAGTCTGTATAATGATACTAGCCCGCGAGAGCAGACTCAAGGTCAGAGTTACATCTTTCGATACGCGAGAGGATTCATCAACATATTCTGTATTTCCTCGCCAGTCGCCAATTATGCATGCACTGCGAAAGATCACTGCCTTTGGTATCAGCCGGAGACAAAAGCCTCAAATCAATTGTCGTTACACCCCGTAGAGTCTATGTAACATTCCTCATTGACGCCATAACCCATGTACCAATTCCATTTAAGCCTCCTGCTGGAAAGCCTCGGGGAAGCGGCGCATGTTCTGCCTCAGGTTGCCGTGGTTGCTGAGGAACTGGACGTAGGCACCGTCAACCTTGACACGGCCGGCGGCCTTGCGCTCCAGGTACTCATCACGGCGAAGAGGGGTGAAGCCCCAGTTCTTGGAGACGATGATCTTTTGGCGACCAGGGAACTTGTACTGCGAACGGCGGAAGGCCTCGAGAGCAAGGTGACGGTCTGTGGAGAGTTAGTATAACGTAGGCATCGCAAACTTGAAGGGGGAAACATACTGGAGTCACGGGTGCGGACGCTCATGAGGATCTGGCCAATGTTGACACGGGCGACAGTGCCGTTGGGCTTGCCAAAGGCACCACGCATACCGGTCTGCAATCTATCGGCACCGGCGCACGACAACATCTTGTTGATACGGACGACGTGGAAGGGGTGAGCGCGGACACGGAGGTGGAACGACTCCTTGCCACCGTTCTTGACGAGGAACTTGTTGGCGCAAATGCGGGCAGCCTCAAGGGCCTCAGAGCTCAGCTGCTCATACTCGTTGGAGACCAGGTGGACGCAGAGGGGGAAGTCGTCGACGTTGGCACGCTTGCGACCGAGATCGAAGATGCGGATCTTGGGGTCGGGGACACCACGGTTGAAGCGCGACTTAGGGTACGGCTGGTGATGATGTTAGATGCTTCTGTTCCAACAATTCGTGACGCATGTCAACCAGAGAAGCGCACAGGTGCGCTCAGCCGGGAGCTTCGAGGCCGTCCACGCTCTCCCCATCCTTCAAAAACTCACCTTGTTCTTGCAGTAGCGGTAGCAACGGGCGGGACGGCGAGCCATCTTGTCGGTATTGCTGATGAGTCGTGGGGGTGGTGATGTTGATCGAGGGGAGATGCAAGTTCGTCCGGCGAAAAAGACCCAAGTCCTCCTGGAGCGCTGCACTGACAAATCCACCCATTCGCCTGATTTCAAAGCCCGTGTGACTCAAGAGTGGTGGCGTCGTGTGAACTTCGGCACTTTAGGGCTTAACGATTCTGGTGGAGCTCGTATTGATTGGCCAGCCGGATGGTGCCCTTTGCCCCACCATGCCGTGATGGTCTGGTGGAAGTGCAAAATCCATTGCAGCACGCAGCGAACTTCTTGTCAATCCAACCTTCACCACATCACCAACAGCCACCTCGAGGAACGCCCAGCAATCCAACGACAAGATGGCCGTCAAGAAGAGCAAGAAGGATGCCAACTCCCTCAACTCCAAGCTTGCGCTTGTGATGAAGTCTGGCAAGGGTACGCTCCATCTCAACGGCATCAAATTCCTCAATCTAACTTGTGTACAGTCACCCTTGGTTACAAGTCGACCCTCAAGTCCCTCCGCTCCGGCAAGGCCAAGCTCATCATCATTGCTGGCAATACTCCTCCTCTCCGCAAGAGCGAGCTTGAGTACTACTCCATGCTTTCCAAGGCCCCCATCCACCACTTTGGCGGCAACAACGTAAGTTCCCAGCCTCGTAGATTCTGCTTCTGCTTCTGCATCTGCCTCTGCTGTCCTGGAGAGATCCTCCACAGCATACCCAGAGAAGAAGTCTTTCCAGACTTTGGAGGGTGCACATCGGCTTACACGTTCCTCCACAGATTGAGCTTGGTACCGCTTGCGGTAAGCTCTTCCGTTGCGGCACCATGGCCATCCTCGACGCCGGTGACTCCGATATCCTCGCCGACCAGCAGGCTTAAGTGGTCTGAGCCAACGGAAAATGCATTAGGAGGCGTTTCGGAAAATTGGTTTTGGGCTCTTGAGGATACCAGTCATGCGATGCGAAATGAGGTGGCTGTGGGTGCTCGCACACCCTGTTTCGGGCTCGTCAATGTGACCAGATACAAGATCTTGGCCCAAATGAAACAATACAATGATCTATCCGCCGCTACAAGTTTATTCTTTGTGATGCCTATGCATGTAACATGGTTTGCATGTCCTGCTCAAGGCGGCTCACAAGCTCCGCTAAGACATGGTGCTGTAATAGTACAATGTCGAGCAAATTGCATTCCTCTTTGCCTTAATCTGGGATCCCAGTAATCGAGTAGCTGCGCACTGTGTGGCGCGAGGGGTTGTGGGTGAGGCGCAGGGTAGCGAGGTGGCACCGGATCGTAACGGCTTTGTACATGAATGACGAAGGCGATTGGATCGTCGTCGACATACAATCTCTTATAGACTTTGATGCTCTGGGTTTCGTTTATTTCCTCACAGATCTCTAACCCACACCTTAGGGACTGCGCGCCGCTGCATACTGAAGCCAATCTTTTCAAACACGCTAAGCACGAAACATCGGTTTCGGCGGGGCAGCACCGTGTGGCGCCCCAGTCGGAGACTGTCCACCTTGTCCCCTTTGTTGTGAAGACCTCAGACCAGGGGTCCTTCGATATCACTACAGAACTTAGGATTCGAAGCAAGCAACCCGACACCGTATTTTCGAGATATACAGTCGCCGCTACCCACACGCTGATTGTATCTACTGGCCGACGTAGTTTCAGCACCCATCGAGCATTATTTACACGACCATACGCCAGCACCCACCATGTCCACCGCCCCCAAGAAGCCTCCTTCTGGAGGCGTCGGGCGAGTATCGAACGCGGAGACCGGCTCGTCCCCCAGCTCGTCACCGTCGCGCAGTAACTCAGCGCGCTCAACTTCGACACCTGCCAGTGGACACGCCCGCACACGATCAGTTCGCACAGGCACGCCTGTGTCAGCTCGAGCAGCGATCACGCGACGAGACACGGGCGGCATGAGCGGCGCCGATTCGGAAGCTCGCGCAGACGCCGCAGCCGCAGTCGAGGATCTGCAGCAACGACTCGAGAAGGAAGAAAAGCAGTCTGAGCAACACAAGAAGCAAATCGACGTGCTGCAATCGAAGCTGGAGGACTCTACGAAAGAATCGGCCAAGATGGAGGAGAAGGTGCACGAACTCGAGGAGCACATCGAAACGCTCAGCAACGAGAAGCGCGAGGCGACGCGCCAGATCAGAGAGATGGAATCCATCTACGAGTCGGAGAGGAGCTCCATTCTCAAGGAGAAAGAGGAAATGGCCAATCGGGAAGAGGAGATGCAAACTGTGATACAGCGCCTAAAGGACAGCTTGGCGTCAAGAAACAACGGTGAAGACGAGGGCAGGCCTTCGCGCCAAGGTTAGTCCTGCTTTTACATGGCCTTGCGCGCATTCATGCTAACGACGATAGCGAATCACTCACCGTCTCTTGATGGCAACAGCTTCGCACCGCCGTCGTCTCTGCAGCGAAGTGACTCGCGCAACAGCTCGAAGCTCATCCTCCAGAAAGACAAGCTCATCGAGTCGCTTCGCCTCGAACTCGCCGAGGCCCAGATCAAGCTCGTCGAAACGGAGAACCAAGGCGGTGGGCGGCTGCAGGAAGTCGAGCGCCTCCTGATGGAGGCGCGTATGGCGAATGCGCGTCTGATGGAGGACAACGAAAGCTATCAGTTGCTTCTGCAGGAGCGTACACTCAAGGGCGACTTTGGTCAAACCGACTTTAGCTACATGGGCGCCAACTCGAATCAGGATGCACTCGCTGCGCTCGAGGGCAAGACTGGCGGCTCCTCTCTAGCAGACGAACTCAGCGAAGTGGCCGAGGCTGACGGCGAAAGCGACAAGCCGCGCACTGAGTCGCGCCTCGAGAGCGAACTCAAGTCGATGAAGGAGCAGAACAAGGCGCTGACGTTGTACATTAACAAGATCATCGAGCGCCTTTTGCAGCACCAGGACTTTGAGTCGATCCTCGACACTTCGACGGGAGAAATCAAGCCAGCAGCAGATACGAATAAGGACCTTCCCGCGCCTCCTGAGGACAAAAGCCAGACCTTCCTGCAGAGAGCCAAGACCATGGCTGTTGGGGGACCTGCAAAGGCCAAGCAACGTCCCATGTCGATGATGCCTCCCAAAACGTCGACTGCCAACTCGGCGCATACCGATCCTGAAACGGCGCCCAGCATTCCCATCAACAACCTCACCCGATCAACCAGCACGCGAAGATCGCGACCACAGAGTGAACAGTACACGGGAGCGGCAAGCCTTGTGAGCCAGATGTACAAGGGGCCAGATGGCCCCATTTCACCATCTCTGAACAACCCCCGTCACTCGCAGTCCTTCTTCTCGCCAGCGTCCATGTCCGGCAACAACCCCAACACAGCAGCTCGTTATCCATCGGGCAGCAACACGACCGCCTCGAGCGGAAACTTTCCGGGCATGCGCAGTGAGACCTCGAGTGTCAGCGGAGATTCCGGTGACCTGTCAACGCCGCCTTCGCAGTCGCCTCCGCGATCTCATAGCGACAAGGGGACGACATTTTCCGGCGGCAAGCCTCGGCCACTGCGGCTTGTGCAAGAAAACCCTGACGTCGGCAAGAATGACAAGCGGGCGAGCTGGATTCCTGCGAGCTGGAGTTGGGCCAAGAAAGACAGCAAGGACGAGGCGACGGGCACGGGCAACCAGACTTCCGAGTAGAGTCCGATCGAAGCGCTGCGATCATTCATTCTTGGCAGGGATTTGTCTATAGGGCCTGGGTTGGGATAATTTTCACGAGTAATCACTTGGATACATGGTGTCGTTGGGGAGAGGGGTCCTGGGTATATTGTGTACGACTGGGTCAGCGTTCAGGAGGCAAACATGTATACATCATTACGGTCAATGACGGCGCATGGACGGTTTTGTCGGCTGGTCCGGAGATTGAAGACATTGTATGGGTTCACGTTTGCAGAAGGCCACAACGGCTGCGACACTGGGTCGTATTTGTCGTGTCAACGTATATTGAGGCTGGTTGACCAGACTTGCAGCGCTATCACTCATTCTATGCAAACCGTTATCTACAAGTCTGTATCAGTTTATGTAAGTGTCTTATGAGATTGGGATGATCCGTCGAGATTTTCAGGCCGCACAAAGCAGCTGGTCTCTCGAGTGTGCTTCGCAGCGGAAGCTAGCTATGGCATGCTGTGCGCCATTTTAATGGGATGCTCTAGGCTGTGCAAAAGCATATGAATAGCGGCCTGAACTGCGCCCATCGTTGTCTGTGGTGTGGTGAGGTGAGGCCCCAAACCACCACCGTCACGACGAGGCTGCTGCATGGCATGGCAGGGGTGTCGTGTCAAAGCCTCAGAGGCTGGACAATGTACACGTAGACCAAAATGGCATCCGTGTGTCAAAGCGGGCGGAAGCAGCTGACGTTTCTCTTTTTCTTTCCTTTTTTTTTTTTTTTCAAACTTATTGCTTATTTTACCTGGTATTCTTAGTTCTGATGATTGACCAAAAGAATGCGGCAAACGATTTGGACGCGGCGCTTTCCATGATCCAATGCCTCCCATTCCACCCGGTTGATTTCCTCAGTGGCATGATTAGGGATACGTCCTGTCTTAAATTTGGCTTCATTATTGATTTTGACTGTCTTTACGAACACAATTAGAAGAGGGTAACCGTACATCCCACGTCGTTATTGTTGTCAAGCTTGTCATTGCGAACTGTAGGTTAGCTCAATTGCATGTGCGATAGTTGCAGCCACGTCCGTCGCAACGGACCGACCCGCACGACAGATCCGGTCCTAAAAGTAATGGGTGCTACTGTAAAATGCTACGTATTGATAATTTGACATACGTATCCCAAATGCCTACGGAGTGCTCACCTGATATTGAAGAGAATTTCGGCATTGTTTTCCTGTTGCTGCGCCAGTGACAAGCCATGCCCACCTCACCCTAGTGTCGAAGCTCGGCATTCTCTTCTGGAACACCACGAAACTGCGCTGAAGAAGTTTAAGGAACATCTGATGGCAATGACTCGCATACAGCACGTCTCCAGATAGCGACCCGGTCCTCCAACGTAGGATTGAAGCCTTCTCAGCTTCTTGGAACCCATGCTCACGCAATGATAAGCTTCCTATGAAGATAGTGGGGGAATGGGAGCGCCCCAACTACATTGACAGCACATCTGACCAGCAGAATGCCCTTTGAGTCCTGAGGCATGATTACCTGGCTGTCACCACGTCCGACATCCTGCGTGAGGTTAACTGACACGCGATCCGCCGAAGTAGGTTGTGCCTTTTTGATGTTGCCACGCCTTATGCGCCGAGGCCTTTTAGGGAAACATGATGGAAGATCAGGTACCGTTGCCGAATGCAGTAATAGCGGGAGGCACAAAAGTCTCGGCGGCGGCCATGCCGTGATGCGTCGGTCAACTCGTTGTGAACATGTCAAGTTTGTCAACAAATGACACATATGTGCCTTTGTTCTCCCAGCCGATAACGCCTGGCGCGATTGAGTCCTGACTGAGCGGTGACGCCAGAAACCAGGAAATGGCAGGAATGGGATGGGGGATCGTGATTCAGCTCTCGCAGTGCTGCACTGCTGCACTGCTGGCGGAGCAAAACCTACGACTGCATTTCACGCAGTGGCCCTACAGCCTACGGGCATGGTTGTTTGCGGGGTACATGAGCATAATAAGTCGCATAGTCCATCGACCAAATATCACTGATAGGTCGAGGAGAAAATATCGCATTGTGCGTACCGATTCCGGGTCTGACGCGTTTCTGCGCAGCTCCAGTTGCCTTCCCCGATTCTCCGTCGACTGGAAGACGGGAGAAGCAGCCTCTCTGACCGAGGTTTCATGCTGTTGTTTGTTGCTGACAACAGTGGCCGGATTGAACGGGACCAACGTGCAGGGTCCGGCTGCCCGCTAGCACCGGCACCTTCCCCGTTGTCAACAGGTGTGTGGCCTGCTTGCTGCCAGCGGCCCAGCGGTGCCAATTCATCATCTTGTGCTTGAGCATGAGCATAAGTAGACTGTGGAGCAACGAAAGGGAGGGTCCAGTCATTTCTAGGGCTCGTTCAATAATATTCGTAGGCTGCGTGTATGTACGGTCATGGTGAAAATGGCGGTGTCGTTCGGGTCTGGTCAGTCGACCCCTTCCTGTTCTGAATAGATTGCCGATGATTACACACAGGAACCTGAGCCATGCCGTCGAGCCTGTTTCGGCGCCAGCTAAGAGCTTCCCAGGAACAGCCGAGTGGTGGTGGTATACGTAGTAGAAGCACCTATGGAGATCCTCCGGCAAGGCGGTCACATGGCATCTTTGCGTCTGGCTCCGCGGAGTGCGTTGTCCCTGCTTACAGCCAGGGCTAGGTTTCGGTCGAGGCACAGTGAGTGAATAATAGAGTACGTCGTGCGGTGCTAATTCGAGCCTCGGAGGATAAGCACATGCAGGAGCTGCTATGGTACACTTGTACTTCCTATTACTATTACACTCATCGAGACACGAGTAAGACACGGATAATCACTTGTTACTGCAGGACGTTTCTCTCGTTTAGTAGTGCCGCAACACAGCAACTGTATTGCGCAACTTGGAAAATTTGATGCATTTACTAATAGTCCAAACTTTAAAATGAGAATCACCAGACTGGGCTGCGCGGTGCGTTGCATCAGGGTGACCAGAGTGTGAATTGCAGCGGAAGGCGCCGACTGGTGACGCTGTGGTGAAGTGGTTTTTTAATCCCAGCAATTTGCACAGGCCCCCAAACGATGATGCCTGCAAGAGAGAGGTACTTGCGCCAGGCTGGTGCGCTGGGTGTGGTGACGCGTACTCGATACACGGCGCAGTCTGCAGCCGGAGGGGATTGCTCCACCGTCATCAATGCAGTGCGTGCCGTGCTGCCAGTGCAGGGCAGGCGGCCCAGCAACAGTGCACTACCAGGCTTGCGCTGTACCCGGCTCTAACTGTATATCGACTGGCGCGGATCCCCGTCATCGTTTGTTGGACAACCCGACAGGTTGTGTCATGCTGGCTCACAATCTTCCGTCGCCCATGCCATCCCATCACCGGTCCCTTCGCTTCCCCAGTCCCAACTTGACCGACCAATTCGACGTTCTTGGCTGTCAAGTCAGCCCGTGCGCACCTCTCTCGTTCTTCGTCTCTGCCAACAATACAATACGCCATCTGAACAGCGTTGCGCTTCTCCAACCCATCAACTGCGCCCCAACAGTCTGGACAATACTGTGCCTCTGGTAATCCTGTGACGCTGGACAGACCTGGCAACCGGCAGCAGCACGACCGACCACCCACGCACGTACACGTACCGTACCTACAGGAGCAGGCACGACGAGCCACATACAGCGTCCATAAACCTGACCTTCTCAACCACCATTTTTCTGGGGTTGGGCATCAGCACGTCCTGTATGGGCGACATGATCCAATCCCATCCAGTCTTCTACTCGAATCACCTTTAGAGGTGCATCCCAGTGGCATATGCACGATCGACCTCGTCGCCTGCCACCCCACGGACCCCCAACGCGCCCGCCACGGCTAGTGCCAGCATCATCAGCAACAGCAACATGAGCAACAGTGGTCCTCGCCGACAAACGCCGCCGGCGTCGGTGAGCCACGGCGACGTAGCAGGTGATCCTTCGCAACCCGACTCGCAAAAGCACTCTCGCCAGTCGTCGGCTACTACCTCCATGACACCGTCCCCTCTTGCGTCTCGAGAGGGCTCGCCAAACCGCAATCCCCGAAGAACAACATCTGCCACTCCTCTGACCTCGAGGTCACGGAAGAACAGTCAACAGCAGGAAATCAGTCCGACGCGCCAGATGCAAATACGCGCCAGCGCGCCGATACGCACTGCGTCCTCCAAGAGTCTCACCTCCACCTCCACGCCTTCGCTTCCTCCGAGTTCAGACCCTCCAATCCAAGCGCCAACGCCCCGAAAACCGGTAGCGTCCGAGTCAAGGGAAAGCCCGCGGTGGCCTGTCTCACCTCGTCTCAGGTCCCCTCCGCCACTCAACAAGGCTGCAGGGGCCGCCGGCCGCCGGAAAGAACAAGACGCGCTCCCAGCGGTTAACGTCCCGAGCGCTTCACCCTCATTAAAGCCAGCACTTTCAGCGCCGGATCCTCTACTAACGACCTCGGGAAGTGACACGGAAGACTCGGCGGTACCTTCGGGCACAAGGACGCCAGCGCGCAGCGCCCTGGAGACGGTGCAAGAAGTCAGCCTGCCGAACTCCCCCAGCCCGTCCAGCGACGCGGCGCTCATGGCGCGAGTCGGCGAACGACTTGGAAGCCAGTCGGATGGCGTGCCCAATGATCCGCCAACTCTACAAGCGAAAGCGAGGGTTGTAGACTCTGAAACAGAGACAGCCAGCGATACCAACAGCAGCACACCAAGGGCCGATCGACGTGCCAGCTCGGGCCCCCCACCAATGGTCCAGCGGCAATCGAGCGCTGTCTCTTCGAAACAGTTCAAGGGGAAGTCGGACAATCCCTCGCAGAACATGACCGTCGAGACCGAGACCGTGGCCAGCATACCGCAAGTGGTACTGGCATCGGGGCCAAAGTCATCCGAAGGACATGCGCTCAAGGCCAAGCCTAGCGCCGAAACCATCAAGCCCAAGAAAGAGAAAAAGAAGCCAAACAGAAAACAAATCAACGTTAGCTCTGGTAATGGTAAGACTCCGCATTTCCAAACTTTGTTCAATCCAGACTGCACCACTACCCCATCCATCGATGAGATATACACACCGGTCTCTTTTGAGTCCATTTCATGGGAGCAATTTGCTAACTCGTCCGCCTTGTTTAGCATCCTCGAAAGCAGACGTCTTCGAGGCCAAGATTGCGAGCGCCGTCGATGAAGCCAACACGTCTGACTCCGAAGAGACCTTTGTGTACGATTCCAACCCCCCGGATGCCGGTGAGCGCACAGCGCGTCGATTTCACTCGCGAACGCCAAGTGCTACGAGCATGGCCAGCCAGGCAGACCGCCAGCATTTCCGGTCCATCCATGGTGTCATGGAAAGTACTTCGGGGCCCCCCGCGCACGGCCCGAAGAAGAATATGAAATTTGTGAACACGCTTGCCACTCCGGGGAGCGAAAGCCTCAATGCCGACGATGATGGGAAAGGCACTGGTCGCAGCGCTGGTGGCTCGGGCCGAGGTACCGTGCGCCATCACCATCACATTGGGCGTTGGGGACGGCAGCCTGGGAACGGCCATGCCTCGCTTTTCGACAACGAGTCGCCTTTTCCGAATGCCGCGAAATCGAAGCTTGCTGGCCAGCAGTCCCGCAACTCGTCAGGCCCGCCCAGTCCTAGAGGCTATTTGGCGAATGGACTGAGCCATAAGCGATCCAACTATCAACTGTCCAACTACGATGCCGACGAGGCAACAACGGGAGCGGACGATGAGCGCACGCCTCTCATGGGGCCGGGGTCGGCGCGCCGGCCAGGGATCGGTCGACGAAGGGGTCCGCACAGCTTGAGGCAAGCTGAAGCTCAATCCTTTGACCGCCGCCCATCGTACCTCAACCGGTTTGCAGCATGCCTCGTGCTCACGATGATGCTCCTGCTCGTCATCACGGGCGCGATTGGCTTTATGTTTGCCACTTCGCAACCGATGACGGACATTGAGATCACATCGATCAACAATGTGGTGACCAGCGAGCAGGTCCTCATGTTCGACTTGACAGTCAAAGCACACAATCCCAATGTTGTCGTCGTCACTGTGGACCAAGCGAATCTGGAAATCTTTGCAAAGTCTGAGCACGCCGGTACAGACTCAGACTGGTGGAAAGTGCCTCAGGATTCGGACGACTTCCACGTCCTCGACGATCCGATCAATGACCTGCCCGACGATGACGCCGTCAGACCCAATGTGCTTCTGGGGCGGATCACGGAGTTCGACAGCCCCCTGACGTTCGAGGGCTCACTTTTCCACAAGGGCACGTCTTCTTCCTCGGGCGAAATGCAGCTCTCGTACCCAGGTAACGGCACATCGGGCGGATCAGAGCGCTGGGAACGTATTTACCAGGACGAGTTTGACCTCATCATCAAAGGCGTCGTCAAGTACAGCTTGCCTTTGAGCACGCACGTCCGTAGTGCGACCGTGTCGGGGCGGACGCACGTTACGCCAAACTCGGCCAACGACCCGTCCCTGAGGCCTAATGGCACGCACGAGGGCTGAAGCCTGCCACCTCTTTCCCTTTGTCTTCCATTTTGTGTAAATCGAGCGTGCATCAGCATGGAGCGAGCTAGCAAACGGAGCAATCCTCTTCACTTGGTTATGTGGGCGGCGACCCACTGGTTGGTGTTTGGACCTTTTCTCCTATTCCCTTTCCGTATTTCTGGCGTAGCCTCGCCTCGTCTCGCGCCGCGCAGGGCGTATCATTGGAAGGAATCTTCTTTGTTTTGCTCCGACATTAGCGATAGATGGAGCGGTTCAAAATTTGCGTTGTTGTATTTATAACGTGTCATGACAAAAGACCGACAGACTGCAGGGGAAAATATTTTACTTTGAACACAGTGTACAAGTACACTTCTGGGGGCTTATGGGAACGCCAAAAATACCACAAATCAAATCGTTGCTATACTGCTACTGCTTTATGATCTCACGGTGTGATTGAGTGAGTCTCAGTTATCTACGAGACAAAAAAAGTTCGTTCATGTCGTCAACACCTTTTGTGACACACCCGTCTGTATCATCTATGAAAGCACTGGCTGCCCCGGAAAGCCCAATTCTCCCAAACGCCGTTGAAACGCCACAATTCACACCGTTTGTCGTCGTGTGAGCCGCGCTGATTATGAGAAATGAATGCCCTCCTCGTTGAAAGCGTGCAGCAGCCGCAAAAAGTCCGTCTCGTCGCACTTGCCCGCGCGCTTGTCCGCCAACTCGGTCACGTCCTCGAGGACCTTGCGGATCTTCTCGCGGACCAGCTCGTGGACCCTGGTCTTCTTGCGCTTGCTCTTGGTCTTGGGCACGCTGCTCTGCTGCTGCCGCTCCTTGAAGAAATCAGGCACCTCCTCATCCTCGTCCACTGCCATCGCGTCCCCATCAGCCTCCATATCCACATCGTCGCCGACCGCGTCGTCCCCGTCCTCCACGATGCTCTCGTCGACGGCGACGCCGTTCATGGCGCACCACGTGCGGTAGTTCCGCTCCACCATGCTGACAACCTCCTTGGTGCCGAGCCAGTTGGCGCGGAGGGTCTTGTTCTTGCGCACAAAGCAGACGCGCAGCACGCCATCCCACTCGTCCCAGCTGATGTTGGGCCTGTCCTTGCCGATCTTGGGCTCGATGCGCACGACGCTGGACTCGACCTGTGGCGGGGGCCGGAAGTTGTTCTTCCCGACCTTCATAATGTGCGTGATCTTGGCCCAGAACTGCGCGTTGACAGAGAGACGGCAGTACAGCGTCTCGCCGGGCCGGGCGGTGAGGCGGAGGGCGAATTCGCGCTGGAACATGAGGACGGAGGTTCGTGGAGGGTTGGGCATGGCGAGGAGTTTGAACACGAGAGGCGAGGAGATCTGCTCCTTGTCAGTAGTTTCGACGAGAGCAGTAGATCAAGCCACATACTTGATAGGGGGTATTTGAAATGCAGACGTCAAAGGCAGGCAACTCGGTCTTGATCACGTCGCCGAGCATCACCTCGAGCTTCTTCTGCTCCGGCGTGCCCTGCACACGCTTCGTCACCTCAGCCGCCATCCTGGGGTCGAGTTCCACGCATATGCATTTCTTGGCGCGCTCGAGGATGCGGACTGTCAGGTTGCCGGTACCAGGGCCGACCTCAAGGACGGTGTCGGTGGGTTTGAGAAAGGCCTTTTCGACAATGGCGTCGGAGACACCGGGGTTTTTGAGAATGTGCTGGCCGACATTGGTGTTGAACTTGAAGACGTTGTTCTTGGCGGCGGCGGCGGCGGCGGCGGCGGATTTCGAGGGTCGTTCGTACGGGGTCGAGGATGCGCCGCTGCGCTTGGGCGTCTTCACTTTCGCCATGGCTTGCGAAGAGACCAGGCAAACGTGGATCGTTGGTACGGTGAGGCGGGATGGAAATCTCTTGTCGTGGGGTGACGGCGACATTGTCGACGGTGGGATAAACTTTTTGGGTTGGAGGGCTTATCGATAACGAATGGTGTTATTTTGCTAGTGGTGCCAATTCAGCGACCATCTGTACAGGTAGACCAAAGCCTGTGCGTGCAAATCGGCCTTAATGGCACCACCCAAGCTTGACAACCTCCAACGCGACTGAAACTGCGATCAGCCATCCATCCATTGACCATCTGCAACTTTGCACACCTCTCCCCCCACGCACGCCCACCATGGCTACTCGGCGGGATTTCCTCAGCCAGCCGGCGCCCGAGAACTATGTCGCCGGTCTTGGTCGTGGTGCGACGGGCTTCACGACCCGGTCAGATCTTGGTCCTGCGCGTGAGGGTCCCAGCGATGACCAAATGAAGGAGATGCTCGCCAAGCGCGCAGCACAACTTGGTCTCGACGGTGCCAAGAAGGACAAGGACGACAAGGAAGACGACGGCGGCAACGACGACGAGCGGTTCCAGGACCCCGACAACGAGGTTGGGCTGTTTGCGGGCGGCGTGTACGACAAGGATGACGAGGAGGCCGACAAGATCTGGGACTGGGTCGAGGAGCGGATGGATCGAAGAAGACGACAGCGTGAGGCGCGTGAGCAGACCGAAAGGGAGGAGTATGAGCGGAACAACCCCAAGATCCAGCAGCAGTTTACGGACCTGAAAAGGGCGCTGAGCACAGTGACGGACGACGAGTGGGCGAACCTGCCCGAAGTCGGCGATCTGACGGGCAAGAATCGGCGAAGTAGACAGGCGCTGCGGCAACGGTTCTACGCTGTGCCGGACAGCGTGCTCGCTGGCGCGAGGGATCTGGGCGCCATGGGCACGACGGTTGCGGATGATGGGGATGCGTCAAGTGGTGCGGGGGGCGGCGACTCGGCCGATGGGACGATGACGAATTTCGCTCAGATTGGTGCGGCCAGAGGCAAGGTGCTCCAGTCACGCCTCGAGGCTGCGTCGCAGGTCAGCGGGGGCGATGCGACGAGCGGCAGCGCGACCAGCATCGATGCGCAGGGCTACATTACCGATCTGAATAGGCTACAAATGACCGAGGGCCAGGCGCAGGTGGGCGACATCAACCGTGTGCGGGAGCTGCTGTCCTCTGTGGTCAAGTCCAATCCCAACAATGCGCTCGGATGGATTGCGGCCGCGCGTCTAGAGGAGCTGGCTGGCAAGATTGTATCGGCACGGAAGACTATCGATCAGGGCTGTCAGCGATGTCCCAAGAGCGAGGACGCCTGGCTGGAGAACATCCGTCTGAACAACGACTCCCACAATGCCAAGGTCATCGCGCGGAGGGCCATTGAGGCCAACAACCGATCCGTCCGCCTCTGGGCCGAGGCCATGCGTCTCGAGAACCTCCCCGCCAACAAGAAGCGCGTCATCCGGCAGGCGCTCGACCACATACCCGAGTCGGAGGCTCTGTGGAAGGAAGCCGTCAACCTGGAGGACGATGAGAGCGACGCCAAGCTCATGCTCGCCAAGGCAACCGAACTCATCCCACTGTCGACGGACCTGTGGCTGGCCCTTGCCCGCCTGGAGACGCCCGAGAACGCGCAAAAAGTGCTCAACAAGGCGCGCAAGGCGTGCCCGACGTCTCACGAGATCTGGATCGCTGCCGCGCGGCTGCAGGAACAGCTCGGCCAGGGGCAGAAGGTCAACGTCCTCAAGCGTGCCGTGCAGGTTCTGGCCAAGGAGTCCGCCATGCCGAAGCGCGAGGAGTGGATCGCCGAGGCGGAGCGATGCGAGGAGGAGGGCGCCCTCGTCACCTGCGAGGCTATTATCCGCGAGACCCTTGGCTGGGGGCTCGACGAGGACGACGACCGTAAGGAGACCTGGATGGACGACGCGCGGGCGAGTATCAACAGGGGCCGCTACGAGACGGCTCGTGCTATCTACGCCTACGCGCTACGCGTGTTCGTCAACAGCAAGACGCTCTGGACGGCTGCTTCCGACCTAGAGAGAAATCACGGCACAAGAGAATCCCTGTGGCAGGTCCTCGAGAAGGCTGTTGAGGCCTGCCCCAAGAGCGAGGATCTATGGATGATGCTCGCTAAGGAGAAGTGGCAGGCCGGCGAGGTCGACGGCGCACGATTGGTGCTCAAGCGCGCCTTCAACCAGAACCCCAACAACGAGGATATTTGGCTCGCCGCCGTGAAATTAGAGTCGGCGAACGATAACGAGGACCAGGCGAGGAAACTACTCGAAATCGCACGGGAGCAGGCACCGACCGACCGCGTGTGGATGAAGAGCGTGGTGTTTGAGCGGGTGCTCGGGAACCTGGAAACGGCATTAGACCTCAACCTCAAGGCGCTGCAGCTGTTCCCCGTGACGGCGAAGCTATGGATGCTCAAGGGGCAAATCTACGACGACCTGGGCAAGGTAGGACAGTCACGCGAGGCCTACGCGCAAGGTGTCAAGGCCGTGCCCAAGGCCGTGCCCCTATGGTTACTATATGCTCGCTTGGAGGAGAATGCCGGTAACACCGTTAAGGCTCGTTCCGTCCTGGAACGCGCTCGCCTCGCGGTGCCCAAGAATGCAGAGCTATGGCGCGAGTCCGTCCGTCTCGAGAGGCGGAGCGGGAATATGACCCAGGCCAAGTCCATCATGGCGAGAGCGCTGCAAGAGGTGCCCAAGAGCGGCATTCTGTGGGTGGAACAGATCTGGCATCTCGAGCCGCGGACGCAGCGCAAGCCCCGGTCACTCGAGGCCATCAAAAAGGTCGACAGCGACGCAGCGCTCTTCATCGCGGTGGCGCGCATCTTCTGGGCGGACCGGAAGCTCGACAAGGCGCAGAGCTGGTTCGAGAAGGCCCTCGTGCTAGACAGCGACAATGGCGATGGCTGGGCGTGGTACTACAAGTTCCTGACGCAGCACGGCACGGAGGAGAAAAAGGCGGACGTGGTGACAAAGTGCGTGCTGAACGAGCCGCGCCACGGCGAGGTCTGGCAGACGGTGGCCAAGCACCCCACGAACGCGAGGAAGGGGGTCGAGGAGATTCTGAAGCTGGTGGCCGCCGAGCTGGATGCGTAGAGTGCATCTGTACCCATTAGACTTCTTTCCAGGCGTACGGCATGAGAATTGTTCCAAAGCACGGTACGGTAGAGACGAGAAGCAAAGTCCACGGTCTGGCGTTCCTAGTTTAGAGTGGGTATATAAATATTCGCCGCCGCCAACAAGCGCGGCGAGCCATTATTGTATCATTACAAAGGGAAACGCCCATTCATCATCATTGTTTGGGCCACTCGTTGAGACTCCGTTTCATCATTGTTTGATCCCCTTACTTGCTGCCACCGAACCAGCTGGAGATGCCAGACTTGGCCTTGGCAGCCTCGTCCTCGACCTTGGAGTCGAACTTGTCGACAGCCTTGAGGGCCTCGGCCTTGGCGTCCTTTGCGTAGGCCTCGGCGTTGGACTTGGCGCGGCCAGCCTGCTTGTCGGCCTCGGAGATCTAATGATTGCTGTTAGCAGGTGTTTTCGGCGCGATGTGTGGGTTTGGTTGTTGCCCAGTTGGCGAGGTCTGATGATGCAGGGACAGCCGAGTGACGTAACGACACCCGGAGCTGGAGCTCCCCGAATGATCCACTTGAACCTCTTGGGCTGGGGCCAGGCTAAGCCCAGCCTGCGACGCATCGTCTCCACGGTGTCTTCATCTCCCTTCCAAGGTGCTTCTGCTGCGAGAATTCGGGTGCTGTAGTGAATGGGAGTCAACGTACCACATCGTCGACCTTGGCTCCAGCCTTGGCACCGTAGTGCGCGCCATCCTGCTGCGCGTTGGGCGCGTTGCCGGGGAGGCTGGCCTTGATGTTGGCAGAGGCCTTGTGGACATCGCCTGTTCAGTGTCAGTCATCGTGCCATCCACGACGTGTTGTGTCGTTTTGGCGTCAGGAAGTGGTAATTACGCACTCTCGAACTTGTTCTCGGCAGCCTTCGCGTTGCCGCCCGCATTGTAGAGGTAGTAACCAACACCGCCGGCGGCACCAAGGCCAAGGTAGAGGGGAGCTTTCGACTTGGACATGTTGGACTGGACTGAGCTGATGAAGTGAGACTGTGATGCGTTGCGGATGGTAGAGCCTGGGAATCGGCGAGAGACTGGAGAGGTGAAGGAAGCTTGTGCAGGATGGGACGGCCAATTGGGTTTTTATTCACTTGTCGGTACGTACGTATGTACTATGGACGGCCGAATTAGTCTGGACTCTGGAATGATCGCGCGATGGACGATGATGACGTTATGCCTTCTTCCTACTCGTCTCCCCGCATTTCTGTGGGGCTCGCGATTCTCCAAGACCGGCTTGTGATCTGACTGAGGACGCAAGCAACAAGGTCTGGCGAGGTAAGATATGCAGACATTGACATCTCTTACATATTATTATGATACTTACTCGAGGCTCATCCTCGCCTCGTCGCCAATGCCCCATGTCCCGCCGTCCTTGCCCTGCTTCTGAAGCTCCATCTCCACCTCGATCCCCAAGCCGCTCAAGTGGTCCTCCTCCTCCTCACTCAGCACATCGCTCGTGGCGCGTCTCCTGCTACGCTTGCTATCGACTGACCCGGGGCGATTCTTTCTAAACCCCGAAAGCCCAGCCCAGGACTTGGAGGAGGTACTGTACACCGACGCCGCGTCGTCGACACCAGTGCGCGAGTCTTTCGAGTCGGAGGTACTTGGGCGGTTCTCCGCCGCCGTGGTGTCCATTAGGGGCAGGGCTGGCTCAGAACGCATCGGCGAGAGCATCTTCTCCCCCGCCGTGGGGTACTTGTTGGTTTGCGCGGCTGGCGTGGATGCCGTGGATGCCGTGGATGCCGTGGGCGTGCTTGGCTGCTCGTGGATCTCAGGCCCGTCCGCCTCGACGAGCTCGGCATCGCGATACCACTTTCTCCGGCGTGTCCATCGCCCCCAGCCATCTGCGCCTCGACGGCCATTCTGCCACTGCCTGCGTGTTAGCAACAACCCCCAAACACCATTGATCAAGACTGCATGCATACCTTGCTGTCGTAGTAGATCCATCCATTCTTCCCCTCTTCCCCATCATAGTCCACTGGCCCTTGGTCGTCAGCCACACCATCCACCTTCCATCGGCTGCCGGGTGCCCAGCGCCACCTCATGTTTGCCCCGTCCTCGACATCCGGCAACTCAAAATCGTCCTTGGGAGGGACTGCATTGTAGTTCTCGTCTGACCACGCCGGCCGCTCGTATGCGAATAGGCTGTTTGTCCAACCGAGGCCGACCCATCTCCGCTGATTCTCGTAGATGATGAATGTGAACTTGACGCCGGCGCTTCGCGAGCTCCTCCCTTTCCGATGCTTCACATTCATCTGGCTAGGCCGACGCAGCTCCCTCGTGAGTTCCGACTCCCCCTTCCTGTGTAAAGTCGTCAAGGACTCGTGCGCGGCACCGTACGGGTCCTTGCCAAGCTGCGGTGCCTGGAACTGTAAGCCCGTGATGGCAGAGGCCAGCCGTCGCACACTGCCGCTGCGCCATAGTATCGTCCTGGAGACACGCATCACCCGCGCGTGCCACGTCAAGGCGATCGTGCCCGCCACAAGCACAACCCGCCTCGTCGTCACGATCCGCCACGGTGGTGCCGCCAGCGCGATCCAGAAGGGTGTCACGATAAGCAACCGCACAAACATGGCGGTCAGGGCCGGCTTCGTCGTCGCACTCGTGGGTGTGCGCTGTGTGCTCAGGAAATCCGTCATCTCCAAGAGCGGCTCCATCAGTGCGTTGCACCTCGCCGTCAGCTCCTTGAGCGTCTCTACAATCTCGTCGAGCGTTTTCTGGTGTTTCGTGTTTGTGACCTCGGAGTTACCGCGCAAGTGTTTTCCATGTCGATCCGGGGTACCATTCTCCGCCGAGGCTCCCGACGGCGTGCTCCCTGTTGCTGCTGCGGCTGCCTGTGCCACGGAGTCCTTTAGGTCGCGAGCTGGCTCGGTCCATCCACTGCTGCTGAGCGGGCTGTACCTCCTTCCGTACATGCCGCCGATGAGGGCCATGCCCACGACAATCGGCCCCGCCCACCGCACGACGACATCGCCGTACAGCACGACCGCCCAGAAGCCGCACAGCAAGAGGAAGCTTTGCCAGGCATCGCCAGTGCTCCATGTCAACAGCCCAAAAAAGGTGTTGAGCGGCAGTACGAACGGATGCGAGTAGGCGAGCGCGCGTGTGATCTGTGGTGGGGTTGCGAGGAGCAGCGGGCTCTTCTGGTGCACGAGGATCGTCGAGCGACGGGCTGATCGTGACGGCGTGCTTGCCGAGAGGGTCGCTGGGGAAAAGGCGGCGGTCGTGGGTGGCGCGGAGAGGTACGAGGTGAGGTGATCGGGCGGTGACGCGCCACTAACTCCGTCGCGTGAGCTCATGGGCGCGGACGGTGAGATTTGGGTAGTCCACGGCGTGTCCTGGTGTTGGAGGTTAGGTCAAGTCTGATAAGAAATGCGACTCGAATTGAAGGTTGTGGTGATTGTGGGGGTGAGATTTGGTGGAGTTCAGGGTTCGTTCTGTGATGACGACTGGACCTGTCCCTCAGCTCGTGCCGATGGCGCGGTAGCTACCCGGCCATGTGATGAAAGCTGAGGCTGGCGGCGATGATGGGAATTTGAGAGAGACATGGAGGGGATGTGGGCATGAGGGACTGGACTTACAAAGGCAGCCATGCCCTGCAGATCTGGATACCTCCAATGTCGGGATCAGCGCAGGCAAGTCTGGAAAACGGCAACGTCGACGTCATTCACCTCGAGGCTTAGACTAGCATCGCTTGACGGATAGGTCACGAGCTCTCATGGAAGGACCATGTCCGAAGGCAGTAAGTATATACAGAGGGAAATTTGGCAGCTGGGCAAACAAAGGCGAAGAAATGTTCTAGCCTTGCGTGATGGGAATCCAAGCTCAGATCGGCATGCCGAGGATGGCTGCGGAATGGCGAGCGCGTGAGCGTCGGCCGGGATGTGCGCCATTCTGCGGAGAGGCTGGGCAGTCACATGCAAATTGCAGTTCTAGCTACCCTACAGCTACTTTCCTGTTTGGGCGACGCCTCGCAAGCTCCTCCCGTCCAAGTGCAAGGCCCCATGGAGAAGAGCTAGTATTATTAGAGAGAGCAATCGGACACGCAATGACACGGGTCAGAGCCAGTTTAACCCTTTTTTTCATCAACATAGGAGATTCAATGATAGTATCTAGACGGCCAGCGACCCCATCCCATCTTCCCTTTCCTCGTTCCCAAACTCCGACGAGATCCCGAAAGCATCACATCAAGCGTCCGTCATGCTCCCTCCACGCGCCACCCTACCCAGAAGGAAACCCAGACCGCGTCCGGTCAGAGAGCCCCTGGGCAGAAGTCGCTCGTCGAGGGGGATTTCCCCATCATCCAAAAAGTCGTCAAAGTCGTCAAGTGATAGTGTCGTGATACCGCGGGGTGAGATGTGTTGTATACATGTCATGCCGTGTCATCCCAAAAGTCGCAATCCGTTATTCATTTTTTTTGTTCGTTCATGTTCATAATAGTCGTTTTTTTCTCGTGTTGGTCGTTTGGTCGATGTATCCTATCCGTACAATTTTGGTTGGTTGGGATCCCCCGTGGCAGAGCGTTGCGCTCATGGGGGCTTCTCGTTGGTGTAGTTGAGACAAAAGAAAGGGGCGCACCGCTATGAGTGGCCGGTGCAAGTGCCTTCCATGGATGTTAGTATGTTGATGTTGACAGATACGCAAGGCCGTCCGCTGGTGAAGAGAGACGGCTAGCAGGAAGACTTACAGCTTGCGCCGCAGTTGCAGGGGTTAGAAGCAGAGCATCCGCAGTTGCCAGCCATCTTGATGGATTTGAAGATTGGGGGGGATAGGTAGAAACCTAAAAAAGTTGTTGGAAAGTTGTTGGAAGACGGGGGGTTTCGACTATAAAAGTCTACTTAGGGAGAGAAAAAGGAGAAGTCTAGAAGGGAGGAGGGAAGCTGTTCTTTTATAGACATATAGACAGTTGATGGCCCTATGTCCTGGTCTGAACCGGACAGTTCTACCGGGAGATGCATAACAAGACGACGAGTTGCGGTCTGCTATTGCAAGCTATCGTGACCTCGAGGTCCACTCACGGAGCGGGACCCGCTGGACGCACGATGCAATCGGCAGGGAGGGCGGCCCCAACTGGTGGTTGGCGATCTCGACATGTCGGTGACCGTTGTTTGGTCTGCGAAGGTCAGGCCGCAACTTGGCAGCAGCAAAGCGGCCTCGCAGCGCTTCATGCGCCGCCAATAAAGGATTGCAATGAGAACTGGGCGTGGTCAATGTCTGCATGCATGTTTTCGTGGCGCTTTTCTGCTGCATTGACAGGCCAGGGCACGAGGAACGTGCGATAACGAAATTGGGCGTGAGAGGCTGGCTTTTGTGTTAGTGCAAACTGCCCACCCACCATTGGATTGGCTGTGTCGTGGAAGCCAGGTAACGTGAACACGTAGTACTACTTCCTGCGATCACCAGACTACACCAACTAGCCCATTCATCCGAGCCTTCTTTCAGGCCCCCCTGAGTGATGCGTCGTCCGAGCTCCTGAGGTGCCATGCATGTCGATGCACTGCTGCAGGAGCGCGCCAACACACACTCTTTCTCCATCCTAGAGCGGCACAGCGGGTCCTTTTCACACCCAATCCCAGCCTCGTCGTTTCCCAACTCGGACTGACCGCCATCTTGAGTTGGCACGCGCAACGTGGCTCGGTACTCCATTTCGGGAATGGTGGAAGCCGGGGGAAAACGACAGAGGCTTGACCGCTCGCGACTTGGGGCTGTGATGGGATGAGAATGCGGCCACAAAGAGCGAGGCGCGCGTCGCTTGGAGAACCGTGGTGGCGTTTACGTCCAAGATCTCTTCCATGATGGTGGATCCTGGACAAAGGCCTCAAAGTGAGGCGGCTGTCTGGCCTTGGGGTTCGTAACGATTTTCCCCAGCCTCCTGTATACGTTGTCTTCAATTCATGCGCGAGTGTTCTTGGACCACAATCTCAGTCTTGATGAATGCGACGACCCACATCTCCCGACGTCGGATGGGACGATTCGACGAGACGTCCTTGACTGCCCGTCAATCGCGTCTCCCTAATCTTGATTGCCACGTCAGAGAACTTCTGGCAGCGCACCTCGCACCCGCTTGAAACCGCACGTGCACAGCGAGCCCACAATGAATGATCACGCGGACGACGAGCTTGTCATCACCCAAGTCACCGACACGTACGACGCAGAGCAGTACCTGCCGTCGCTCATGACACTCCTCCAGCGCTGCGTCAACGATGAACCGTCAACATCATCCCTTGGCTTCCTCGCGCCTCTGTCTGAGGACCGGGCGAAGGATCAGTGGAGGGAAAGCCTGAAGGGCGTGACGGGCTCCGAACCCTCGACGGTACTGCTCGTTGCCACTCCAGACGATGACCCCTTCAACGTACTCGCCGCGATACAGATTAG
Source organism: Emericellopsis cladophorae (assembly GCF_022114955.1). NCBI lineage: Eukaryota > Fungi > Ascomycota > Sordariomycetes > Hypocreales > Bionectriaceae > Emericellopsis > Emericellopsis cladophorae. Next base: position 89,112 of record NW_026250951.1, read on the forward strand.
TCGTTATTTCAAGGAAACGCACGACCACAAGGGCGAGATTAAGAAACTGCTTGTCTCTCCGGACCATCGCCGCTATGGACTCGGCAAGCGTCTAATGGAGGAGGCGGAGCGCTTCGCCCGGGACGACATGAAGCTGGAGATGCTCCTTCTGGACACGGCCACCGAGACACCGGCGCGTCAATTCTATGCCAGGTTTGGATGGACGGAATGGGGATGCTGCCCACGCTATGCGCGGTTCGCGGATGGCAGAAAAGGAGACTGCACATTCTTCTACAAAATGTTACAATGATGCATGACAATGCGTCTCTATACTATGAGAACCATGGGAATGTCGCATACGTCCATGGCAAAGGTCGTCTCCGCCCAGGAGAAGCAGTGAGTATCGGGAATGTCCTTGTCGTTCCAATCAAGCAACACGGCAGATTCGTCTGGCTCCATCTCGGCTTTGGGTGCATTGCCGTATACCTCCTCCAAGGGTGGTTGCCCCAGTTTTTGTATCTGATATTCTGTTTCTAGTTCGCAGCTCGCACACACCCATGGCTTGAAGCCAAAGACACAATTTGTCTCGCCACCACGCACATCAACCTGCTGCAATTTGTGAACTGTGGCACTCACCTTCTTGTAGAGATCTGCCATGGTGCAATGCCGTTTCTTGTCTGTGGCTTGCCACTCCGGGTCCGTGTCAGCGCCGAGCTTACGTTTGCGGTTCGTCGTGGTATCGTCGCCTTCGCCGTAATTGCGATTGATTTTGGCTGACCGTCGAGGTTGAACTCGTTTTGGGCAAGGAGTGTTGTATGTTTTCACTCTCTTCGTGGTTTGGGGAGGTAGTTTGCCTTCATTGTACGCCGTTGCGTGCGCTTGGGCCCACTGAAGAAAAAGCGGGATGCAGAGCGGTGCCTGCCGTGGGATCATTACTGGTGTTTGCTGATACATATTGATGGACTCGAGGTAGGACAGATCTAGGACTTGAATGTGATTGATATTATATATATTCAGAACCTGGACGAGGCTAGGGCTTTCGTTCAAGTCTGCCTGCATCGTGCTCTTTGACTGTCCACGCAAGTGAGCAATGAGGCTTCATTATCAGAAGGGTGACAAAGATGCAGGAAGGAAAAAAAAAGGAAAAAGAAAAAACCCCCGTCTTTGAAAGAATACGACGCACCGGGCAAGTTATTAAACACATCATCGAATATAAAACCAATCTCAGAGCTTAAAGCTTTTGTGATGTTCTTCACACCTAAACCAGACCCTTCACCCGACGTGAGTTCGGGGCTATTGGTGTTGAAAAACGTGCTTGTGGAGTGATAAATTCGAGCGGTTTTCAATCAATTTGAAGCCAGAAATTGAACCGGTATTCATTCCCCGGGATTGTCTCTTCAGAGTGCTGACCTCGCCGGTGACAGGGTAAGATGAGTCTCTGGTCAAGCCCCTAGCGGAACACATAGGTGATGCTCGACAGAGATTGCTACTAAGCTTTTGACTAATTATTCAAATGCCATGTCAAATCTTGCGCATTTTGCGCCCTTGTTACCATGTCATTATTGCAATTCAGTCTCTTGACGCTGATACGCCCTTTGATCGACAAGACCTGCAGGGGTTCAACAGAACCATGCCAAGGATTCTCTGCCATGTGTCCTCCAAGGGCCAAGGCTCCAACAACATATATAATGACATGCGTCGAAACAAGTTCGTGCAGCAGACAATCAGCTAATAACACCCGGCAGACTAGTCAGTCATTTAATCTCTTGCACAACTTAGTTTAATCCATCTCGCAAGCCTCCTCCAATCATCCAGCTCAGTCTACCACAAAATGTCCCAGCCGTCTCTGAACTTTGTGCCCTGGGACCCCGAGTCGCCTGGCCATATCAGCCGACTGACCACTCAGCGAAGGCACTGCGGATGGAATTCTTCCAAAGTGGCGTCCGAATGGCGGGATGCACAGCTTAGAGGTGCGATCTGCATATATTGGCTTGTAACATGTGCCGTGAGCAACGCCAGAACAGAACGGAACTAACGCGCTCCAGGCTCTATCTGACGAGGAAGCTCGGCGGCATGAGTACAACACTCGCCATAAAAAGGCATGTCCTGATGTACGTGGAAACATGGCAAGGCACATAAAGTCTCTGACCCGTGTGACAGGAATGTGATACACTGGCCGATACAAGCAGATCAATCTTCGGGAAGCCAACTCAACCGAGCCAGACTCCATTCTTTCCAATTGGACACATTGCGCTCTACCAAGACGACCCATCAATACCTCCTGACGTCTCGGAGCTGCCCTCTGACCAGTTTCTTTGGATCAAGACGCTTTATGTGTCGCATGCATTACAGGGTCTCGGAATAGGGGGCTCGGCTATGAAGCACGCAGAATTCGTGTCGGCCAGCCAACCCCTGAATGTGCGCCACTTGCTTCTCGACACGTTGTGCGAGGAGGATCAGTTGAACGAGGAATTAGCAGTCGCGTACTTCGGACAAGTCCCAAAGGTTTGCATCTCATTCCCTGAATCCGAACTGTCTGTGCCCGCTGACTGACGCGCCACTCTCAGTTCTCAAATGTGAGCTGGTATACAAAAAAGGGGTACCGTCCTATTGGCCTCCTTGCGAATGTATACAACGTACCCGATACAAATGGGAAGATATGGCCATTACGGACGACAGTCATGAGGAAGGATCTCCGTCCACGAGAACAATATGATAGTCGACGCCCTGGGACGCCTATCAGATCTTCATAAATGTCCAGGGCTAGACATTTCTTTTTCGCAGATGGCAGCTTCAACACCATTAGGCCACACTTTTGAAACTAGTTGTATCAAGTATCAAAAGTCAAGTCGCTAATTCTTGCAATCGCCAATGGCCATGCTCATTACTCTTCCTTTCCCTCCACATCTTCGTTCTCGTCTTCAACACTCCAGTCCCTCCATGTCTGGCCGCGCACAAAGCTCAAGCCCTTGCGCCACTGCGCCTCGCGAATTGCTTTGGCATCCCGCTCATACACGACACCAGTGACCATGAGTGCCAGCACAAACACCCAGACATCGCCTCCGCGCATGGCCTTCCACCAGCGACGCTTGACGCCTACTTTCCAAAGACTGTCGACGCTCATCCGCGCCGTGTAGAGGAATGCGCTTCGACCGTGACGACGCTCGACCCACGCCCAGAGACCAGCGAAGAAACCACCGAGGAAGAAGCGTTGGGTGGACAGCACGTGGCGCGGGAGAAAGTTCTGGAAGAAGCAAATGGAAGCCCAGGCGGTGGACATGGCACCCGTGAGGAATGTGGACATTCGAAGTGATGCCGAGATGACCGTGTGAAGGGTGGCCAGAGGTGAGTGGTAGAAGCTCTTCAGGCGAGGTAGCACTTTGAGAGCTGAAAATGCGATGAGGAACAGTCGTGTCAATGGGGGAAATGAGTTGATCCAGAACGTGAGGTAAGTTCGGGCGCATGACGGGTCGGTGGGATGAAGAGTTGCGCACGAGAGAGATGTGATCAGTGGGTGAGCTCGCGATGTCAGGGGAGAGACTCCCGTCAATGTCGGCGGCAGGACATCGATTTTGTTAGGGAACAGGGTTGGAGAGATGTAGGCGCTACAGTCGGTCAGTTTTGTACACATTTTGGGCAGATGGACGACGTACGGCCAGTTAAGCTTCGCCATCTCAGCGATATTCTCAAACACCTGAATGATGCTGGGCCATTTGAGATGAGCTGGCCAGTCAATTGGCCGACTGTGCAGGTACGCTGTGGTGTTGTTGTACAGGAAGTTCTTGAATACCTGGGTCTGTCAGTATTGACAAACATGCTTGACAAGCGTACTCACCGCTGGCACGCATTCAGGGTCGAAGACTGTAGCATGGAACAGCTGGCCGAATGCCAATGGCTGCAACATCCAGCTGCCAAACCACCAAGGCCGCTCCCTCAACCGACCACCCTTCACTCCCCATACGAGCCCCTCGCCCTCGCACATGTTCCAGCCAAACTCTAGGGCACGGAACATGGCAAGAATTGCCACGGAAACGCGCAGCTGAGCTGAAGGGTAGACACCTAACGCCAGGCCTGCCAGTGATGCACCCACGGCCGGCGCGTACGGCGAGGTGAGCGTAGCTGTTGCCCGCGGATTTCGTCGTCGAAAGGGCTCGACCTGGGCAGTTGAAAGGTGGCTCCGCAGGCGGTTCAGGAAGCGGAACAAGATTCTGTAAAGAAACAGAATCGAGGAGAGCGAGAGGGACAGCCTCAAAGCTGGCGACTTGTAGAAAGGGGTCTTGCCTTTCGGGGGTTTCCTAACATTGTCAGTCCTGCTCGAAGCCCAGAGAGCCGACTCGTAACTTACTCTTTTGAGTCCTGGAACCTCTTCGCGACAGCATCCCAGCCTTTCATCCCCAGCCAGGTCACAACAAACACCCGTAGTGCATCCCTCACGGCACGAACATTGTAGTCATCCTTGCCCTTCTTTGGTCGGAGTGCTTTCTCGACACTGGCCGGACTGGGCGTCGCCCGACGCAGGGCCCGCGATCGCGAGATGACATATTTGTGAAGCGCGGCGTATTCATCGGCCGACACCGTGTAGCGGAGGGTGTTGCGAAGGATCGGGTCGGTTGTCGATGGTCGTGACGCAGGCGGACTGCGTGGCTCTTGCACCGCGCCTTTGGCTGCTGCGGACGCCATGATGGGCCACTCTTTCTTAGAAGCAGTAGTCCGATGAATTTTGGTGTCGAAGTGGACGTCGTGGGTGGCCTGGGCCTCAATGCTCGAGCTCAGCGTGCGATGACGCGCAACTGGAACAAAGCTTCCAAAACATCCACAGGAGTCGCGTCCTCGTGTGCTGTCATCCAAAGGTGAATGTCGCGCCGGTCGCAAGCGAGTCAATCTTTCTATGCGCAACAAAGTTGTGGGAGATGGATCTCAATGAGGGGATAGCATTGATGATGGGAGATTGGGCTCGCGGTGCTAACCAGCACTGAAGGAAGGTAACCTCGGCATCCGCGCACATGCAGGCTCTTGCTCTTGGCCGTCGGTCCACTGGGGCTCTGGCTCCTGGGGAAGGTACGCTCGGTGGGGAAGCTGTTGGTCAGGGGTACCCCACCTTTCATGACGCTGTGAAGGAAGGAAACAACTGGGCTGGAAGAGATCTACATATAGCAAAGTTATATCCACGAAGTTGTGTCTTGACTGCACTTGAATACAAGTTCTTGTTTCATTGAAAATGCTGCTCCTGGGTCTTTAGCAAACGATGCTCGCACCTGACAATCCTCAGTGTCATGAGGGTTGGGTGTTGAACAAATGTAATCTCCGGAGACGCATGAGTATAAATTTCCACCAGGTATTCACAGCCTCTCTGGATCAGGCGATAGTCAGCAGTCACAAATCCGTGGTATATTCACGAGGTTCCATTGTATCCGAGAGATCTTGGTGATCTCACTATGCGATGTAGTGCATCATTTATCCCTGCCCCCCTGACTCCTGAAAATCACGAACCACTTTTCGCCGAGTCCATAGACTTTCTGAGGGTATCTTACCCTGTCTCCCCAGACCCACCCAATTCCAAAAGCTTCGTTAACATACATGTAGGTTAGCCGAGTAAGGCCTCGGCCCTCTCGAACGCCAGGCGGCCCCCTCGCGTATGCCCTTTCAGACCCGGCAGGGGCAATCGGCATCATCCCTATCCTGTAGAGCAATCACATTCCACAGGGCGTCCTTATGCAAAGCATCTCATGCCAAAATGCCGACGCAGTCGGTCAGAGGGCTACTAAAGTGCACATGGATTCTCGAGTTCCAAAATATTGTAGCAGCCTCCAGCATCAGGCCGCGTTCAGGGATAAGCGGCAACTGAGATGCGGCGCTCATCTTGAATAGGCGCCCACTGGCGGGTGAGGGTCGGTCCGCTGGCGCTGTTGGGGAAATTTATCTCTTCCTTCCAGCCAAGGATACCCCACGGAGCCGAGTGCGACGGCTCAGGGCTTCGCAGCACAGCCTGGATAGGAATAGAGTCGGGTACACGCCCCGCCACCACGGCGTCCAGCGCGCGCAAGCGGCGGGCTTCACGCTCCGCAACAACCGACTGGACAACCTGGTATCTCGTTTCGCCGCTGGCCCAGGCATTGTGGTGTCCAGGCACAGCCTCAAGGAACATCTTGAGATAGCCAAAGGGCATGTTAATGAGAACGTGTGAGAAAAGGACGTTGACAGAAGCGGTGGCATGCTGACCAAGCTTGGGCGTGGCCTGCGCAGCATCGTCACCATCGTTGGCGATGGTCAGATCGCCAAACTGTATCTGGCGACTTTGAGACATGGAGCCAGATGCTCGGTGGCCCTTCACAACCACAGGCGAGGATGAATCCTTAGCAGCGCGCTTGCTCGGGGAAGGCGTATCATATGGCAGGCGAACGAATACGGGTCTGTTGGCCATGGTGGTGTCGAGGACGAAGTCCCTGGGAAGCTCACGAAGCATAAAGTCGACCACGGAGCTCAGCAAGATGCGCGAGCCTTCGTAGAACCGGAAGTTTTCGTAGGAGCCCTTGTCCTCGTAGTCGGCCAGGGCAAATTCGAAAGCTTTCTCGAACGTCTGGACATTGATAAGCCGCGCCGCCAGTTCGCAGCCGCGATAGACAACGGGACCCCACTTCAGAGCCTCTCCAGCAGCAGCGTATGAAACTGCATAGCGAAACTGCTGCTCGGGAGTGCCAAACGCTGTGCAGTTTTCCGCAAGTGGAGGCATCTCGAGTAGGGGGTACCCGTAGAGGGAGTGGATGGCCTGATGAAAGGTATCGGGCTCGACCAAGGGGTTGCCTATGTAGTAAACTAGGGACTGAGGGAGGGACTGGGTATTCTGCTTCTGCATCGCCTCGTACAGAAGGCTGCTGCGCGAAAACACGAGGCGATGGCCAAGAATCGTGCAGTTCTTAGGCTTGTCGTCAGGCGCGCTTGGAAACACTACCTCGAGCGTGCAGTCTGAGAAGGTGGGATCGCCGAAATGCCTCGAAACGTGCTGAGCCAGGCCACGAGCGTTGCTGTCAGGACGCATCATAGGAGTCGGACTTGGTTGAGTGCCTGGGAACACGGTCCCTCGTCCCTGTACGTCTGCGCCGAAACCAGGTGGCTGACGAGGACCGCCATGGGCGAATCGCGCATATGGGCCAACATCTTCCGGGATCGACGAAGACTGAGATTCGTGGTAGCTGTAGGTGGTGTGTGGAAATGCGCCCCCAGGGTAATAGGACTCCGCGGGTGGGAATGGCATGTTGGGTCCGCCAAATGCGCCCATCTCATTGCCAGGAAGAACAGGGAGTCCAGGCGGGGGAGGTCCGCCATGCGCAAACCCGCCTGAGGCATGGGGCACGAACGGTGGTCGACCTGCGTGGAGTGGCATACCCTGAGGCGGCACAAGGCCGGCAGACAGCGGATCGGGCGAAGGGTCCCTAGTATCGCGGAGAGCACCAAACTGTAGAGAGGGGTGGGGTTTGTGGGTGAAGACAGGTCCGTTGGGAGTGAACTGGGAGCCTGGGGGCCCGTCTGCATGCGCTGGCATATGGTGAGCGACAGGAGCCGACATTCCGTCGCCGGCGGGGGGTTGTGCTTGGATGTTCTCGTTGGCAATGGAGGACGCTGATCGAGTAAGCATTGAAGTGGGTAAGCTAGACGGCATGGACTTACCAGGACGCGGCGTGAACTCCTCGACATGTCCGTTCAATGCCTGCGTGCTCTCCTGGTGCATGTGGCCATTGACCTGAGGTTGCGTCTTGGTCTCTTCGACGCTGGTTGTAGGAGAAGCAATGGAAGGCTGCGTAGCATCTGGCGTGGAGGTTGCATCATTCGCATCTAGAGACAAGTTAGCGCATGGCCAGAGCCAACACTGGAAGAGGGCACTCACTTTCAGCGACGGTGTGACCATCGGTGGACGCAGTGGGAGGTGGAGAAGGATTGCCATGGACCATGGGACTTTCCGCATTGGCCTTTGTTGTGGTTGTGGCCGGGCTGGTGGGTGAGGAAGAGCCAAGGTCGGATTTGGCAGCATCACTACCTTTGGTCTCCGAAGCCGGAGTAATGGCGCGCTGGCGAGCAGCTGCGGCAGCAGCTTGACGCTTGAGATGAGGCAGAGGAATGGCGGGTTTGATTTGCATGGGCTTACGGGCGACGCGAGGCGCCTCGACGGACGTGGTGACCATGATTGCGAGTGGTGTGTGGTCGTCGGAGATGTCGATGCGGTTTGGGTCGAGGGGATGATGGCGAGTCTGATCAAGATCCGGGTGTTGGTTGGCGAGACGGGATGGGGTTTGACGAAAAGCCCTGATTCCGGATCTTGATTTGAATGACTCTTCAGGTACGTAATTCGTGAGGCATGGATGCCTTTGTCTAAAAGAGCTCGAGGTGAGCGATGCTTTTATACTGTTTGCGATTTCGCTTAAGGTTCGTGGGTTGAGTTTGGTGCGTTTGCGAGGCAACATAAGGTGCGGGCGGTTGGCTTAGCGGGCTGACCATGGAAAGTAAGTAGGTAAGGAACGGGGCAATGGTGACCAAGGAAGTGAAGACTGATGATGCTGGGAGGACCACCTGGCTGGTGACCTTCCGTGATGCGATGCAGTCAACAGGAGGGTCTGAAGGTTGAAAGAATGATCTCAGCCAGCGGAGAGGATGATGGGCGAGGGAAAAATTGGGTCTGTCGTCACATTTTTATTTTCCACCCACCTCCAACCTGTCACGGTCCGCCATTATTACCTGCTGAAGAGCCTCAGCGCAGGCGCAAAGCTAGGTACATTAGCGGACGACCCTAAGGCGCCCACCAAGGTTGTCCTGTCCAGGGTGTACAAATTAATTTTCTTCAAAAAAAAAAAAAAAAAAAAAAAAGGAAGAGCAAAAGAATTAATCCCATGGCGTTTTCTGGATTTATCCATGCTGTGTGCGTAGACTGCGACTCTGCGAGGAATACGAACCAGCTGTCCGCTCTTTTCTGTCGACTCGCTGCACCCCCGCAAACTGTGCCTGAAGCTTCCATGCCAAGGACGGAACTGGGCTAGCGGCGGCTTAATCTCGGAAGGCATTTGTGGAAGTCGCGACTCCATCCAAGTCAGTCCCGGACTCCCGAAGCTCACGACTTCTGATCATGTGCCCTCGCATCAAGGCACGCATGCATCAAATTGATTCCTCACAACATAAAACGCTTCAAGCATTATTTATACTTGCAGTACAACCTATTACTCTAGCTGCTCAACAATCTTGGGCAAGATCACATCGTCAAATTGCCACAACAATGTCTGGAAGCCAGGGGCCCAGGCACCTCCCGTCCACCATGTGTTCTGACGACCCTGCAGCGCATAGAGGTCCTGGATGAAGCCAGCCCCGACATCCTCAGCCGACGCGCGTGCGTGCATTGGCCCATGCGTGTTGAAGTCGACATAGGACACCTTCTCGCCAGCTTCACCGTCAATCACACCAGCCTCAACAAGCGTAGAAAAGTCGCCTTGCAGCATGTCCTTGGCATCCTGGGCAGACAAACTCTCCTCTCCCACCAGCGTGATTCGGAACTTGTGTCCCGGGCCCAACCAGTCGATTCTAGGCGTGTTGGGCGCCTCGGGCAGGATAAGAGAGTGGTCAGGCGCAGCGGCAGACGGCATGTTGAAGTACGACCTCCCATCTTCAAGGCCGGCATTGTCGATGATACCCGTGTAGACAGCGGAAAAGTGGAACTTGGACAGCACCTCGCGCGCGGTTTCGTCAATACCGAAAGGCGCCAAGTTGTTCTGGGACGGCTCAATGGCAATGAGGAGCTTCTTGGCCAAGACCTTGGTGAACTCGCCGGTCTCGAGGTCCTTGACTTCGACCTCAACGCCCTTCTCTGTGTGCTTGGAGGATGCAACATTGCTGCCGTACAGGACGCTGTCGCCGAGTACCTCGCCAACGGCATCATATAGATCCTGAACGCGGCCTGAAGCCAATGAGAAGAATGGCTGACGCCCGACGGCGCCACGTCCATTGGCTCCGCCAAAGGCCTGGAGAGCGAACAGAGTCACCTCGTTGGTCACGTTTCCGAGACCGAGGGCTGTGTTGCTGTAGATGAGAGGCATGGCATCTTCAGCATCATACTTAGTCAGGAATTCTCCAAAGGGCAGCAGGAGATCCTCAGGGATATCCTCCGGCGCAGGGAAGTTGAAGAATCCAGGGTCCTGGAAGAGTGGCTCGTACTTCTCCACGGGCACCAGAAACTTCTCAATCGCAGCGAACATGGAAGCCAACGACGCGGGCGTGTAGTCCACTTCCTCGCCCGTCTTGAAATCATAGTAGGTGGTCGCCACCGCTTGCTGCCTAGTAGGACCGCGCTCGATGCCCAGGCGATCAAAGAAATCTGCCGCATTGCCAATGTCGGCAAACGCCACGACGCCCGCCTCATAGTTTTCGCCAGTCGCAGGATCTCTGTATGAGTTCACGTGGCCACCCTAAACACGTTAGTATTCTGGGCGCTCTGGCCATGGGACTTGGACGGCATCTACATACCAAGCGTTGCTCTCTTTCGATCAAAGCGATGCTCTTGCCATAGTCCTCCTGGAGACGGAAGGCTGCGTACGCACCAGAGGCGCCGCCGCCGACGACAGCAACGTCAACCTCCTTCACCTCTGTAGTGGCAGCGAGTGTCGCCAGGGCCAGGAGGCCGAGCGTAGCAGTGAAATGCGACATCCTGATAGAGACAAGAATGCGTGGACAAGACCTGTCTCGGGCGCCAAATGCTGTCGGCGAGCAGGCACGCTTTTATGGACAATGAGCACCCCTCCGAGGCAAGGCCTTGGCCCATGGGCGATGAGATAGCATCCTGCAAAACCCTGCAACGAATGCGATTATTGTGGCGACTTGCAAGTTGATATCAATCCATCACTTACAGAAGCGAAACGCGGTCGGTCCGCTACCTACCTCACAGGCTCAGAGCCTCAGACCCAAAGCCCCGGTCCGCAGTTGGCCGCAAATGCACGACCGGGTCTTGCGCTTGTTTTAATTCCAACCGAGCCTCGAGGCTCGATGATTTGTGCCTGGACCGCGCGGTGGGCCGGGCCGCAGGACGACAAATACTTGGCTGCATCGTGGCCTTGGTTTGAGGATTCGAGGGATTCCAATGCCTGTCGCAGACGATTAGTTTTGCTCCCGGGCGGTTGTACTTTCACGGGCAGTAACCAGTCCCGACCATGGAGATTGCTCAGCCTCTCTAGCTTGACCATCACAGATGTCAAGCTTCGCTATCTGAACCTGAGCACCAAGGACGAAGCCGTAAATTGAACATTTGGTGGCCAGCCGCTAGGCGGTCAAGGTACGATGGACCTGGAAGAGACCCTGGTCGCTGGTCTCCTTCGGCCGGCAGAATCTATCTTGGCATTGGGGGTCTAGACGCATGTTATGTTTTCGGGTTTAGGCGACTAACGGCGTTACACTTCATACTTTTAGTAGCGGATCGAACCACGAATATGTGGTGGAATCGGGCTTCAGTGTGGAAGCCTGTGCTTTTTTCAACGCTGATTTGTTTCGAGTACGACATACATCGATACCTCGCTTATCACCGGGTCATTTCTCTGGTCAAGAGACTGAAATACATATACATTGATTTTCAACTTCCGAATACCTATACCAAATGAGACTTGATCTCCAGCCCCTTGGCGCCCTGCCAATGGGTCACGACGCCTGACCAGCTCTCCTCGCTGTATCCCTCCTGCACCTTCTTGCACGTCCTCAGCCCCCACTCGCTGACGCCCATCATCAAGCAACTCTCAAACATGAATGCGCAGCTTCCCTCGCCCACCTTTTGCGGCTTGAGTTCCGCCGCCCGCGCGCCCTCGTGACTCGCGGCGTCGGGCCCGTGGCCGCTCATGACGTTGTGCAGCGAGGCGCCGCCGGGCACGAAACCACCCGAACCGCCGCGCTTAGCGTCGTACCCGCCGGTGATGAGGCCCATAAACTCGGACATTGTGTTGCGGTGGTAGTACGGCGGGCGGAAGGTGTCCTCGCCCACGAGCCAGCGCGGAGGGAAGATGACAAAGTCGGCCACGGCCGTGCCGGGGAGGGCGGAGGGCGCGGAGAGCACAGTGAAGATGGACGGGTCCGGGTGGTCAAAGGAGATGGTGCCAATGGTATTGAACCGGCCCAGGTCGTACTTGTAGGGGTAGTAGTTGCCGTGCCATGCGACGACGTCAAAGGGGGTATGCGGCTGAGTCGTTGCAAAGAGGGCGTTGTTGAACTTGACGGTGACGGTGTGCTGGCGGCCGCCCTCGGACGCGGTCTTGCCCGCGTCCTCTGTGAAGCAGGCGACGGGGGCCTGGAAGTCGCGCGGGTTGGCGAGGCCGTTGGAGCCAATGGGGCCCAGCTCGGGCAGCTTGAAGTGCCCCTGGTACAGCTCGAGGGCGTAGCCGCGCGCGGGGCCCGAGGGGAGGAAGACCTGGTACTTGACGCCACGCGGGATGACGGCGATTTCCATGGGGCGGACGAGCAGCCAGCCAAACTCGGTGCGGATGTCAAGGTCGCCTTCCTGCGCGACGATGAGCAGGTCACCGTCCGCCGAGTAGAAGGCTGACGTCTCGTCCATGCTCTTGCCTGCGGCGTAGATGAACATGCCCAGACCTTGCTTCTGGACGGGATCCCCCGCGCCGGCGACGAGCTTCAGCCCGGAGACAAAGTCCAGATCCCTCGACTGGTCGTGGTCAAAGGGGTCCCAGCGGAGTTGGTTGGGTATGTACTTGAGCTCCTCCCCCTTGGCCCATTGCTCCGTCGTCGCCTCAGGCGTAGGTGCGTAGGGTGGGTGCGCGCAGGACGGGAGGATGCGGTAGAGCCAGGTCTGCTTGTTCTCGTGGCGCGGCGCGGTGAAGGCGGTTCCGGAGAGCTTCTCAGCGTAGAGCCCAAGCGCGGGCTTCTGCGGCGAGTTCTGGCCCACGGGGAGGGCACCGTCAATGGCGGATGACCTGGAAGGCGGATTAGTCTCGGCACCGCTCCCGGTTCCGTCAACGCGGCGTACTCTAGGTGGCTATCAAAGCCATTTTGGTATCTGTACTTCTCGGCGGTGCTGAAGGTTGTGAAAGGCATGGTGGTGGTGCACTTGTGACAGGTCGACGCGTACGAAAGGTGTGTGTAACCGTGTGGTCAATCACCAGCCAACGACGGGCGATACTGTCCCATCTTTTAAGTGTTCTATGCGGCCTGACGTTGCGCGTGTCTGGAAGACGATCTTTCCACATCGTTGGCCCAAGGGACGTGCGAAAGAGAGGAGACGCGGGAGGAGACGGCTATCCTCGGCGCTGGGGCCGCCCGGACGCATTCCGCGGCGGGTGTAATTGCGTACTAACAACTCGGCTCACGCGCAACTACCCACGCTGTTAGTACGCCATCACTTACACCACACGGATCGCCTCTTACCTCGGCGTCGGACTCCGAGAACGAATCTCATGGAGAGGCAAGACGATAAGCCACTCCATCATGTCAGGTACGTATACAAGACTGACGTGGTCTTTGTCGAGTGATCTTTCTAGGGAAGTTTTCACTTGCAAGAGACAGCTGGATGCACCATGGCCGTGAGGACCGTTGATTGCAATATGACAGTACCTGCAACTAATACACCAAACGGCCCAAGGCGTCTTTACACAGGCCGCTCAATGCCCCGACCGAGAATATCTAATCACAATATCCCGCTCGCGCCAGGCTCAACCCTCTCCGTACCCGCTGAGCCATAACTAGAACACACGTTGAAAAGGGGAAGACTATTGGATACAGACAGACATCAGGTGGGTGTTGGGGCGGTGGGAGAGTCATTACTCGTCCCCCTCGGTCTTGCCCTTCTTCTTCTTCTTGCTGCCGGCGTTGCCGCCTTTCGGCATGGAGCTCGTGGGCTGCTTCTGCAGATGGACGACCAGGCGGGTCCAGGACTCTTCCTTGTCCCACTCGAAGCCTGCGAGGTAGGGTTTGTCGAGTTCGTCGTCGGACTGCGTTCAGGTCAGTTTATGTCCCTGTTGGGCGAATGAATGAAACTCACCCTCTTGCGGAAGGCCTTGTAGATGACGTCAAGGGCATCCTTGATAGTGACGCCTCTCATGTTCCGCGCGGTCACCTCCATGCCCAGCGGGAAGTGAAGGTCAATGCGCTTCACGGGCGGTTTTGTCAGGTGCAGCTTGAGGATGTCGGGGTCCTCCACGGTGGACGGGCTCTTGTTGATTTTCCTGCGAGTTGTCAGATACATGCACGCCGCTGGCGAGCCTGGACGCAGCTACTTACCAGCCAGTCATTTGAGTCTCAACGGCGAGCTCAAGCTCCGTTCCGTCCTCCTCTGCTCGTGATCAGACTGACATTTCACACGCGCGACGCCAATCTCACTCACCCAGGTCAAGGATGTTGTACACGCCAGGCACACTAGAGCTTTTCCGGCGGGTTGTCTTTTCCTCGGTAGGTGATGACGAGAGGCCTTGAACGGCGGAGTCGACCTTGGTGAGCGGTTCTGTCATGGTGGTGGTTTGTTGCTGTGCTTAGGGTGGTAGTGAGGTGGAAAGCTAAGCACTGAGATCCAAGTCAGCGGTGCTCGTCACAAATGTTTGATCAATTGCCCGTCATCGCTGCAGCTGTGCAATGCGTCCATGTCATGTCGTAGGATACCAACCTTTCGGTAGATACAATGTACTGAATCACAAGCAATGGGTGATGCGAGGATGAAAGAGAAGAGAAGGGAGCTGATGATGTGAAGGAGGGGAAAGCTTGCTTTAAGAAGAGGGGAAGGCGGGCTATGAAGGGACCGAAATCCGGAGACGGGAGTGACTTGCCGTCTGCTCGGGGTGTACATGAGGCATCGCGCCTGCCCCCGGTGTGGCCAGTGTGACCGACCAGCCCGTCAAAGGTACCTCACCATACCAGCCCGTGAGCATGTAAGCTGCCGTGCCCCTGAGATCGGCTGCAAAGCTTCGTCAGACCGAGCGGGGTACGACTGTATTGCTACTCAGACTGCGTTTTGGGGTGAGCCGGTTCGATCGCGTGACTACGCATTGGAGAATGGGCCAGGCGTGTAGCTGTGCTCGAAGGGTCCAGGCATTGGGAGGTCTGGTCATGCTCACACTGCCGACTGCATCGGGTCTAGCGCCGTGCTGCTGCAAGCAGGACAGTAGACAGTCCGGGGTAGAGCGCTCGGAATCTGGGGAAGCTGGTCAGACCCACTGGCCTACAGGGCCCTAGACTGGGTAGCCAAGCAGGTAGTTCATCAGTCAATGACTCTCGTTATCATCAATTGCATCAGATTGGGCGATACAGTTCAACGGGAAAACATTTGGAGAGTAGGGGTGCCCGGGCCACAGTGTGCAAGAGGTGCTGACGGACAGCGCGTGATGAGGGGTGCCAGCAGCAGTGTGAGGTCGATGCCCTCCAGTCCCCGTGGATGACGCGAGATCGACCGTCCATCACAGTGCCACTCAATTGGCGCGCAGTAACCCCTCCCGGAGACATCGGCTGCGCTCTCCCTGTACCAGGCCGCGAACAGGCTGTGGAATGGAGCTGATGTAGGAACCCAGCCAGTCGATGGATGGCGCCAGGACTCGCATCTATGTTGGATGGCGGCGTGCATGCATCGGTGAAACCTTGATAGCGTAGGCGTCCTCTTTTGCGGGGACATGTCTACCTCGCGGAGTTGACGAGGACGGAGGAGGAGGAGTGGCGCAGTCGCCAATAGAGGAATCATAAAGAAGCACCGAGACCTATGATGCTGTGAGTGAGAGAAATCGTCCGTCTCGCGCATCGAATTCCTCTATTGAAGAAGGGTGCATCTTGGACTGTCATCGGGTGAGTCCAGAGGGACACTCCAATGCATGCGGTCCTTGCCCAACGCGCCGCGCGCCGCGCGCCGCGTCAGCATGGCAGTTACATTTCACCACAATGTCCTGCCGATTCAGCAAAATCGCCAGTTATTCACACACGACAATTACAGGGTCTTCAACGAGGGTCAGTTCGCCAGTAAACGGTATTCGTCAACGGAGTCTTCGCTTTCGGCTCGGTGACTGATGACTTACCCTACAGCGCAGGTGAAAGGAAGCTTGATGCTCCTGTCTGTCGACGATCTCGTGCATCTTCCGAAGTTTGGACGCTACATGCACGAGGGAGAGTTGACGGCTGGACATTTGTCGATATTTTCCATATACGTATGTCCGCCTTTCCAGCCGACTTGAACACAAAGCTGAGGCGGTCGACGATAAAAAGACTTTGCGGATATAGCTGCGTCAGTACATGGCGCCGCCATGCCGGCCGGCAACCAGTCGGTCGTGGGCTGGGGACGAGTTCTTTAGTGTCGAATAGCTGATACTCTTGTTTAGCGACGTCTAAAGCATGTCTTGGCGCTCGACGGCCTTGCATTCGACATGCCGGCACTGCGGTGGAGTTAGACATGTGTGTGAACTGAACCCATCGATCTAGGCAGTATCACTGTTGCGCAGATGCTCTGCCGGTTGACAGCGACCGGAATCGGAATTGTCAGATTTCGTCCACTGCACCATCTACACCTCAGCGAGTCAGCGCCGTACAAGACTTGTCAGCTCAGCTATCGACAATCTCATGCCTGTCCGCGCATTTGTGGGGCATTGCGACTGTGCGATATACGTACCCGGAAGCGCATTCAAGTGAATGTTATGGTTGCGCGATGCCGTTGTTTAAAGGCCTCGAGGGGCGGCTGGTGCCAGGCTTGTCGTTCTCCGCTCTGCCAATCGTCTTGAACCGAGAACCCCTTTTCTTCGATACTGAAATCTGCATCGATCGCTATGTGATTCGTCAGTCGTGGCAAGATGAAAAATAGTCTTGAGCCAGGCCCATTGCCGAGCTGGCGTAGGCACACAGCCACAGTTCCCGCAGGGCTCCAGACTCCGGTCGTGAGTCGGAACGCTGGGTTGTGGGCGGATCGCGCCAATCTTCTCCCGTCAGGATCACGGCCAAGGCCCAAAGGCCAGGAGTCGCAAAGGTCTTTATGGAGTATGCCCGTTAATTATGGAAAATCCATGCCTTGATCTGTTGGCAGTGTGTGTCGTGCAGTTGCGCGGTTTTCTGACGCCACAAACCCGTTCGGCATGTGGCGCGCGCTGGTCTAGCCCAGCGAAAACCTTGGGCACGCACATGCTTAACTTAACGTGCGCACGCGCGGGTGGGGGACGCGCAACCTTCCCCTGGGTGCCAACGTCACCCTTTTCGTCGGCACACGACAGTCGTCGTCGCAAGGCCAGACTGACGGACGGACGAAAAGACTTTTCCCTAGGCATGAATCAATTCGTCAGCCTCTGAGTAAGGCCGCGACTTACAATCACCCTCCGGATCCCTAACTATTACCTCTCTTTTCTCTTCTTCCTGCTGCAATACCACCCCCCGGCAAGTGATGGGCAATCGGTGGACATCTTGGTGCCATGTACAGGTCTCATTTTTCCCTCATTTGATCATGACCAGATATGCCACCCGAAGACTACCCTGAGTCCGTAGACGGACCTGGGACCACCAACACCACGCACCCACGACGCCAAGCGGATGAAGCAGCAGCAGCAGCCAGAGACGTCGCAAAGCCCCCGGTGCCCAGCCTCTCCTTCTGCCGCCGCCGCGAAGAAAGCATCGACATCCAACTCCCCCACGTCATTGCAGGATGTCTCGTCGCCGCCTTTGCGACCACCCTTGCTGACCGGCTTGGCAATGCGCTGCTCACGTACTACTACATTGACGACCAAAAGGTGCCGGTCAATCTCGACAGGGTCTTTGACCGTCTCATGACCGAGTTCACCGGCCACATCTGGGATGAGCTCTGGGATTTCTACTACGCGTCCAACCCGCAACATGGACGCCAGCTGTCGCTCCTCTTCGATGGGCCTATTCGCCAGATGGTCCTCGTCCTCAACGGACCCGAGCTGTCCCGCTGCGTCCTGGATAAGATAGCGCCCGGCCTGTCGCAGAGACCGACATCATGGACCCAAGCCTCCAACGGGATCGACATTCACCTCGCCCTACAGGTCGTCTGTCGCTGGTGGGACACGGAGAAGAAGGCGCGGTCGCCGGGCGGCAACCCGGACGACATTGCCCGCACCATTGGCACCCACCTGCTCAACGGCAAGGCGCTCGCCCACTTTGTGCGTCGCATCCGCACGGTACTGTACTCGCCGCACCATGTGCAGATGCACCTCATGGAGTCGGCGGCGTGGGATATCCTACTCAAGAGGCGCATGCCACCGCCAACCGACGGCTATCACGTACTGCAGTTCCGGTTCGAGTGTGACCCGCGCCAGCGCATCATGGAGCAGGGCCACCTAGACGTGGGGGCGTTTCCCGCCGTGACCGGCACAGCGGGGGAATGCGTCGCGACGACCATTGGCGACTATGCGACGAAGCAGTGGCCGCGATGCAGCCACGTGGTGGTCGGTGCCGTCCGGGACGCCCTCCGCGCGGCCGCGCAGTCGTCGCAGCAGGGACAGGGCTTCGCGGGCATGTCATTCTGGGACGACAGCGATCCGGACGCCGTCCTTTCGCCGGGCCTTCGCCTGCTGCACGTCGAGGTTGAGGAGGGCATGATCCGGCTCAGTACCTCGGCGTGGCTGTTGGCGTTCACCTCCATCACGCAGCTCATGGCCTGGCTCTGCGCGACCCTGAGCTCGTCCCCGTTTCCCGAGGCGGTCTCCGAGTGCTGTTTGCAGATCACGCACTGGGAGCACACGCGCGAATCGACATTTATCAGCTGCAGCCTGGCACATCGAGCGGTGCCGGCTGGCGAGGGCGTTCCGTGGTTGCATCAGCGGCGTGGCGTTGTCGTGGTGCCTGGATTTCCTATAGAAGAGCATATAGCGGGGAGTATAATGTAATGAGGATTCGGATATGGTTCTTTTCTTGTTGCTATCGACGTTCTCTACGCACTATTCCTGAATTAGGCGGATCCGGTCCCACGCTCACGGCTCACGCAGACCCCGGGCGAGGGGACCGGAGAGCAGCTCCGCCTCGCCACCCTCCGTCACGAGGTAGATGTCCTCGTGCCTCACGCCAAATCTGCCCTCCAGGTAGATGCCCGGCTCGTCGGTAAAGGTCATGCCCGCCTGCAAGAGGACGTCCTTGTTCCACTTGTTGAGGTAGGGAGACTCGTGGGCCTTGATGCCGATGCCGTGGCCCAGGCGATGGGTGAACCCGTATCCGTAGCCGGCATCCTCGATGACCGACCTGGCAGCAATGTCGATGGACGCTGCAGACGCATTGGGCTTGAACGCAGCGGCGGCGGCCGCCTGGGCGTCGAGCACAATATGCCACACGTCGTCCTTTTCCTGGGCCAGGGGATCCTTCGTCTTGAAGTGGTCGCATGGCGGGTCAATGAGGAAGCTGCGGCAGATATCGGACGAGTAGCCCAGGTAGTGCGCACCGACGTCAATGACAACCATGGTGTCGTAGGTCAGCTGGGCGCCACCAGTGACGAAGCCACCGTGGGGCAGGGCACCGTGCTCCTCAAAGAGGACAATGTTGAAGAAGAGGCTGAAGCCGATGGACAGCATGGAGTTGTCCAGGATGGTGGTAACCTCATCCTCTGTCAGCCCTGGGACAAGGCAGGGACGCATGGCGCGGACCGCCTGGACGGTGCCCGTGTTGACGGCGCGCAGGAGCTCGACCTCGGCGCGGCTCTTGGTCTGGCGGACGAGCTCGGCTTCTGGTGTCAGACCGACGGTCGTGAAGCCGAATTTGCCCAGACCGCGGACGATGTAATCCCGGATCTCCTCGTCCGCCATGAGCACAGGCTCCTCAATGTCCTTGAAGAGATGCGACTCGCGCAAGGTGGTGTACGGGTTCCAGTGCTCTTCCCAGGCAACAATGTCGAGCTCCTCCTCGCGCGAGGGGATGCCCAGCATGCGGACACGTCCCGCCTCGAAAGCAGGCGACAGAAAAGCCGTCTGAGCCGTGACCTCGCCCTCGTCCGAGGTTTGGGGCATGACGAGCATCAAAAAGGGCCGTTCCTCGGGCTCCCATGGCTCCCAGTCCACCTGGGAGATGTTGCCGTAGTACTGGAAGGTGTAGCCGGGCTCGAGGATGAAGGCATCCACGCCATTCTTGTCCAGGGCCTTGGCGAGGCGATCGCGTCGCTCGAGGAATTCCTCAGGCTTGATGGGGACGGCATTGTCGAGAAACCACGTGTCGGACTTGAGGTTGTCAATGGAGCACTGCTGGACCTTGTCAAAGTCGGGGTGCCCTTTGGCGCCCAGAGGACGATGGCTGATGTCGAGATGATCAAGCACAAGGCTCTGGTAGAAGAAGACGACTGCGAGAAACGCAGTGAGCGCGAAGAGAGCAATGTGGCTACGTCGCGAGATTGATGAGCGACGGGGGACCAGGCCTTGGGCCTCGAGGCTCATTGATTTCTCCATGATGGACGGCGGGCTTTGGCAAGTCAATCATCGCAGAGGAGAGGAGACGGGAGAGCTGGCTATATATCCGATTCCGTACTGCATCGTCGCGTCGGGCGAGGGCCGATGACGGGGGACGTCAACGGTCAACGCTCGGATCTCTCCACTCCGAGAGGGCGCGATGTGGATTGTGGGATGCAGTGGATATCCCAGCATGGGAGCGTGGAGATAAGACTGCAAGAGTAAGTAGGCATCCCTTGTCAGTCAAGGAGATGGAGAGGACGAGTCGCGCTGCTGATGGACGGCTTGTTCAGACGGCGAGCCATATTTCTTCGCGAATGGTTTCAGTTTGTCAAGGCGCGTTGTGGGAGGACTAGGAGCGTCAAGATGAGAATGGACCGGAGAAGACATGGAGGTGAAGAAAAGAGGCAGCGGCAGCGAGCGCCCCTTTTTCCCTTGACACGAGCAAAGCCACACGAGGCGCACCAACTTGCCGATATCGACTGAGGCAAGAACGACTGGACTGTCACGGTGTCACCGTACAAAACGCTCCACTCCCACTGCACCCGCACCCGCACCCGCAACATGACTACTCACATTTTCGGACCATTGGTACGTATCTTGGCTCTCCTCCCAAGATTCAATAAACCCTAGCGCCGACGAACCGTCTGCCATGATGGATAATTATAGAAGGTATGCACGGCAACATAGGCAAGCGCGTCTCCGCCACCTTATCGAGGCGCTAGCCTCGCCTTGGAGGGTGGAATGCCCGCGCTATTTGTTGCCACGGCCCATGGCTTGCTCTGGAGATTATTGATTGACTCTGCGCGTTCCTAACCAATTCATTCGACCTCCTATTTCATGCTTCCTCAACTTGCCCCCTCTTCTTTCGCTCTTCTTGCTCGATGACCTGTTTTTTGTCGCAGGTGGCCGCTACACGTCGATATGCACTGGCCAGATTGAAAGCGCCATACCGAAAAGCAGCACCATGATCGACCTGTGCGCCGCGCGTTCTGTGCGGATAGCGACCCTGACGATTCTGATCTTCCTCACCACAGGCTACCTGCTCTCGGCCTCTACATTGGCCTTTGGATGGCGCAATACCTTCGCGCCGGCGCGGATCGAGTCCTGGCCCTACGTTGAGGTCGTGGTACATGACGGGAAGGAATGGCCCTACCGCACGTTCAAATCCTCGGCGTGGATGCCACCCAACATGACGATTACGCGGAACGAAGGGGCGCTGGCCAAGGGCTACTACATCTTCACGGCAAAGAACAGGCGTCACTCGGGTGTTCTCGTGCAGAGTGCGCCCGTCATCATGACGGACGACAACGAGCTGGTGTATGCGCACGACGGGCCTTATGGCGCCAACAACTTTCGCGTCCAGGAGGTCAACGGCAAGCCTCACCTCACTGTCTGGCTCGGCGAGAGTGTCACCGGTCACGGATACGGCCAATTCTACACCATTGACGAAACATATGAAGTCCAAACGAGTCTCTTCTCCGGCAATGTTGCGCTGCAGTCCCTGGGGGCAGGGAAGAAGGCACCAGGGCTGTCGGACTTTCACGAGCAAGAGATGACGGAGCGAGGGACGGTGTACATGGTCGCGTACAACAATACACAGGTGAACCTGACCTCCATTGGTGGGAAGGAGGACGGTTGGCTCTCCGACAGCCTGATCTATGAGGTCAACATGACGACGGGCGAGACACTCTTCACGTGGAGCGCCAAAGATCACATCCCCTTGGAGGCGTCGAAACTGCCCATCAAGTCGTACATGGGCGATGGTTCAAAGGGCCACCCCTGGGATCACTTCCACATCAACTCCGTGCAGGAGATTGGCGAGAATCTGCTGATTAACAGTCGGCACACCTTTGCCATGTACCTCTTGAGCCGGAAAACGGGCGAGGTGCTCTGGGAGCTGAGCGGGCGCGGCGAGGGGGGTGACTTTGGCCCGCTGGCCGAGGCGGATCGGTTCAAGTGGCACCACCAGGCGCGAGCGCACAATGTCACCGAGGACGGCATGACGATCAGCATCTTTGACAACCACAACATGCAGGAGGACAACGATACAGCCCCGACGAGAGGTCTCGTCCTCAGGGTGGACCTGCCGCCCGACGCCTCCAAGCCGCCTACCGTGCTGAGCAGTGTGCGGGGGGACGAGCCCTTTTACGTGGGCAGCCAAGGCAGCTACGATCCCGCCCTGGAGAACGGGAACCAGCTCATGTGCTACGGACCGGTCCCCGTGATCCAGGAGTTTGGGCCGAATGGCGAGGTGCGGTGGGAAGGGCGGTTTGGGCGTGACGACACGGTGCAGAGCTATCGCGCGTTCAAGAGTGAGTGGCATGCCACACCCGCGGATTGGGACCCGCGCCTCCATGTGGAGAAGATCCACGACAGTGCTCGGCAAGACGAGCAACAAGTGGAGGGCTACGTGTCCTGGAACGGCGCGACGGATGTGACGGGGTGGAATGTCCATGTGCGGCGCGGGGGAGCGTGGTCCAACATGGGGCGGGCGGACAGGAAAGGGTTTGAGACGGTGTTCAGGGTCGCTGCGCCCGAGGGCTGCGTTGTTGTTGGCGCGGTGATGGACGGTGTTGAGGTCAGGCGGTCGAATGAGGTCTGTCTGTGAGGGAGGATGGGAGGGTCTGCGTCGTCTTCCTTCACAATCGTCTGTACAGGATATCTATCTCTACTATCACTCTTCTCACCCAGTGTTCACAGACCTGCGCCCATGCAACATCCATGACTACTGACGACCCGCCCGACGTTCCAGCGCGTGGGACAGCCACGTACGCCAGCCACCATTCTACCACGACTCCCCTCGGCGTCGGTGATGCGCTCAGCAGCCTCTGGTCTGGGGTGGGGGGGGGGCCGACGTTGTGACGGACTCCTTGACTGGCACGTTGGAGAACCAGGGGTTTCAAGAGGATGGCGCTGTCTGTGGTTTGTGGCGTGGGCATTTTTGAATGAATGCCCTCGCGTGGCCGCTGTATCGGTGATGGGCGAGGGAAGAGGCCATGGAGTCGCGGGGCAGACTCGCCGTGGTGCTTGTTGTAATGAGAGGCTGCAAGGCTGATGCATGCTCGTGTTCAAGCTCCTTAGTTCCCTCCGCCCGCGTGGGTGGTGTACCCACCCCCCTTGCTCATGCAGGTCATCGACACCTTACGCGTAGATCCCCAAGTACATGCACGTACGTAGTAGTACATCACGCCCGCCGTCACCTCCCCCTCGGCGTCGCGTCCATCTCGTACGCGTCCATCGGGCCCGACTGCCAGCCCATGCCGCCCGCCGCCCTTCTGGTCGGCGCACTCGGCGTGAATCCACCACCAACGCCACCACTGGGGCTCTCCAGCTCGTGCGAGGCAAAGTGCTGCGTACGCGCCGCGTTCCCTTGGGCTGGGAGCTCGTTTGTGCGTGTCTGCGGCGGCAGCTCGCTAATGTACGAGTCTCCGAGCTCCTTGCGGTTGGCCAAGTCCTTCAGGGAGGTCGCGCCGTGGAGCTCTGCATGTTGCTGCGGGGAGGGTGGTGCGGAGGGCACTTGTTCCTGCGTGCTGGCACGCATCTTGCGACGACGGATGAACCAGATGAGTGCGACGATGGCGACAATGAGGACGAGGCCGCCGATGACACTCCCTGCAATGACGGCCGTCTTGCTTGTGCCGTCGCCGCCGTTGCTACTGCTGCTGGTGCTGGTGCTGGTGCTGTTCTGGTCGTCGCCGCTGCTGTTGTCGTCGCCGCTGGTGCCCGTTTCCCCAGGCGGCGTACTGCTCGTGGTCCCCGATTCCGCGGTTGGATAGGCGCTCTCGCTCGTCGACACTGTGACCTGGGCGGTGACCTCGTCGCGGGCGGCACTGCAGTAATAGTCAAGGATATCCAGGGCGGAGGAGACGTCGGCCGTCGCGGTGACGTCGCAGTACCATCGGACGTCGCTCGTCAGGGTGCTGCTCATGCGGCGGGACATGCCGTCCTTGATGCAGACGCAGCTCGCGAGGGCTTGGGGCCCATCCTCGGGGCACTGAAAGATGGTCTGCCCCATGATGGCGTAGGAGACGGCGGACTGCGCGCAGTCGTTGAGCGACGCGTACTGCGGCAGGGCGGTGACGTGGTAGGACATGTCACCGGGAGGCCCGGTGGGCGTGGGGAACGAGGTGGTGCCCTGGTTCATGTCGCAGTAGTGGGAGAAGAAGTCGTAGGCGAGGGTGACGTCCTCGTCGTTGAAGCAGGAGGCGCTGACGGACTTTGAGATGGTCCTCGAGACCATGTCGGCGACGCCGTCCTTGGAGCAGACGCAGGGGGCGTAGAGGCTGGGCTCGGCGGGACACTTGGACAGCGGCGCGGCCATGACGGCGGAGCTCAGGCCGGTGGAGGCGCAGGGGGCGAGGTAGCGCATCTCGCTGAGGTCGGTGATGTAGGCGCTGACAATGTTCTTGGAGGGCGTGCTGAAGTCGACTGTCTTGTCCGGGTCGCAGTACTGGTCCCAGACGGCCTCGGCGCTCGACTGGTCGCCCGAGGCGGTGCTGCCGCACGAGGCGGACACATCGTCGCGGATGGAGGAGAGGACCTCGGCGGAGAGGGTTGCGTTCTGGCAGATGCAGGACTGCAGACCGGGGCGGTCGTCGTCGCAGGAGCCGACATAGGTTTGCACCTGGATGGGGTACGAGATGGCCGCGGAGGCGCACTCAGCCTGGAGATGGTTGTCAGTCAGTGCGGGAGCACGGGGGGAGGGAGAGAGAAGGAGTACGGTACATACCAGGAGTGAGTAGGCGGGCAGGTCAGTCACGTACTCGACCGACGCAGCAGCGTGAGCCGTAGTCGCGATGGCAGCGAGTGCAAGACGGAGGGCGGACAGTCTCATGGTGTCTGTCTGTCTGGATGGATGGACTGGACTCTGGACTGGACTGGAGGACTCGCGCGAGTGAGAGTTGAGGATGGCGCGCGAGGGTTGAAGAGAAGCTTGGAGGGAAATTCACGACAAGACACGATGGACGGCTGAGTGATGTGCTGGGCGGCTGGCGCCTTGGCGGCGGTGCCTCCAGTCGTGGACTCGTGAGGCCATTCGCGAACCCCTGGGACTGAAGCCTTGGCTGCCTGTCAGCTGAAAAGCCACACATATGCAGGTCCGGACGGCAGTGGGACGTGGATGGGACACCAGCCCAGCCCAGCCCAGCCCAGCTCATGGCCTTGTTGAGTCAGGGTCAACTGGATCTTCTTTGCGTGTAGTCTGTTCTGTTCTGCAGTGTCTTGCATGCCATGCATGTGTCGGTGATCTCAACTCATTCTCATAGATCAAAGTGAATCTAATCTAATCTTCGTGTCTTGGACCCTGCAGTCACATACAACCCGATCCGGAAGGGGGCGCACTCTGATTGGACAGCGCTCGCTCACCCGCGGATTGTCGTTAGCACCAGCCAGCACTCATGAGCCCCGTATTATATCGCCTATAAGGCTCAGCTCTACCGCTGTCAGGCTGTCAGCGCGGAAGCCAGCCCAGCCCGCCATGATCGTGCTTGGCGTGACAATTGCTCGCCTCGCAAAGAAACTCTCCATGATCTATTCGAGGACCCATGCGTCTAGCTCTTGTGCTTCTCACTTGTGCTTCTCACTCCCTTCACCACGCCTTGCTGGTGTCGACATGCTGCGAGTATCCATATCACTTACTTCCACGCAACAGTCACCCCCCTCTCGTGCGACTCCCTCGCCAACTCGATGATCCTCAACACATCGCGCGCCTCGCTCGCCTTGACCTTGAGCTCGCCCTTGCCCAGGATCGCATCCGCCAGGCTCTCGTACAGCCCGACCCAGTGGCCCGGCACGCTGGGCGCCTGACCACTGTACTTGTTCGTCTCGGGCTTGTATGTCTGGAACGACGCGTCAAACTCCTTGTACGTCGTCAGCGTGCCCTCCAGACCCGGCGCCTCCTTGCCAAAGGCTGGATCGAGCGGCTTGACGCCCTGTGCAATCTGCTCTTCCTGCGTGCATGTGCTTCGTTGCTGCCACTGTTTCTGTCAGCGACACCAATCTCAGGCGGCAGGCCTCGAGGGACCACACGCACCTTGATCCACGATCCCTCCGTGCCCCGGATGAGCTGCTTCAGCTGCCGCTCCATGCACGAGACGACGCACGTCTTGACCGTCACCAGCTTCTCGTCCGCATACTGCAGGATGATTGTGAAGCTGTCCTCCACCTCGCTGTCGATCCCCCGCTGACTGCGGAAAAAGGCCGTCACAGACTTGGGCCGCCCAAAGAGGACGTATGCCTGGTCAATGCTGTGCGTGCCCAGACCGAATGCGTGCCCGGCGCCGGGCGTGTACTCCTTTGCCGTCATGTGCTTGAGCCACGGTGCCGCTTCAAAGTCATAGTGAAGCTCCGCCTCCATGATCTTGCCCAGGGCATTCTTGGCGAGCAGAGACTGCAGCGTCCTAACGTCACTGTCCTACCGCAAGTCAGCGACAGCGTTGCCTTGGCAAGGAAGCACCTTGGAGACGAAACAAAATAGCTGCTCACCCATCGGCGGTTCTGAAAGACCGTCAGGATGAGACCCTTGTCATCCGCCAACCTGATCACCCTGTCAGCGTCGGCAGACGACTGTGCAAAGGGCTTGTCGACAATGGCTTCCCCTCAACGTCAGCACCACACAACAACAAGATAGGTCGAGCCATGTCCTCACCATGTTTCCCGGCCAGGAGCGCCTTCTCCGCAAACTCAATGTGCGTGTCGTTCCGCGTTGCGACGACCACCAGGTCAATGCCCCTGTCGGCAAGGAACGCCTCTGCCGTGCGGTGGTGCCGCACACCGGGCAGGTCGACCGTGCAGTGGGATCCGGGCGTCTTCTCGACGGGGGCTTCGGCGCGCTGGAGGACGGCGGTGATGGTGTAGGCCGGCACCGCTTGGACAAAGGGGATGTGGAACGACTTGGCGGCGTTGCCGTAGCCCACGACGCCCACTTTGATGGTCATGATGCTGGGGTCTGCAGTGAGTTCTTCACAGATGACATGTTGATTTCAACACTTTGTACCAGCACTGAACAACTGCAGACACCAGCAATATATACGCGCAATGTTCACCATGATGCTGCCACTCCACGAGTGTTAGAACACCCCGCACGGCGGCTGAATTGCAAATGGGTGGGTGAAGTCGGGCTGCACGCTCTCGGGGTATATAGACCGGGTCAATTGGAAGTGATCGCATCGTCATGCATTCCAAGATCTATGATGGCCGTCACGAACGACATTGTCGCACGGTTCAAGACCAAATAGCGAGAAGGATGGTGCGGCGCTCACTGGATCTGCATCATTCAGCGTACCCGGTAGCGTGGAGATTGCATGCCGGAGTCCGGACGGAGCCTTGAGAAGGTACGTTACATGGACGGACGTCAATCACACCGTGCTCACGTAACCGTTCGTGAGCCGTATCGCAAAACAACGGCCGAAGTCGGCTGGCGTACCGTTTTCGCAACGAGCCCTTGGGCTAAGTCGCAAATGTCCCCCCCCCGTCGGCTCCGTCCCATCGGTCATCTTCCGTGCGTCGGTTATCCAAGTTTCCGACGGTAGTCGGCAGACCGCCCACTCCTGTCGGTAAAGCGCACGCCGTTGAGTTTGTCCCAAAGAGGCAATTCCTGGGTTGATAACACGGCGAGGTGCCGACCCGCTTGGAGAACCAGGGGGCTAAGGATCAAGGAACAGTAGCCAGCAAAACCGCGCAACAATGTTCATACCCTTGCACTGACTTTTCTTTGTCCATTCGGAGTACAGATGTGAACCCGATCACTGGGGCATGCCAGTGACGCTATTGCACACCGGGCGGATATTGTTGCCACATGGCCAAGCCTCGCTTGAACAAACACGCGCGTGTTGAAGGATTGCGAAGCTCGCGATAGGTGCAGTCCTGCGGATACCAGTCCTATCTGTCAGACGCTATCTAGGGTCAGGCTTCGATTCTGTGGGTGAGGCCCATGAAGGTGACCCGACGCATCGGTTGGGGCCCCTGTTCGAGCGGGCAGGTAAGGTAGACTGATAGTCCACCTCATAAGAGGCGAGCGACCCGGACAACGCTGCCTCCGACACTGGTTGAACGTACGACCGTCCTGAATCCTCACCACTACCTGGAGAGCCTTTGTTTGGTGTTGTCTCGCTGATCCCTCCGTGCATGAGACGCTTGTTGAAAGTGAAGCGGATAGTGCGTGCCTGAGTGAATGCACCGAGTGAACAAATCAAGATGAGCGCCACGACCGAACCCGAGATCCAGGCCACGGCCCCCCATGGACCGGTAGACGTCAGGAAGCCCGCGTCCGACAAGGACGAGGCCAACGTCGAGACGGGCAGCATCGACGAGCCCGAAAAGGGCAGCTACAGCAAACTCTCCGTCTGGCTCATGGTCCTATTCTCAGGCCTGGCCATTGGAAGTGATGGATAGTGAGCAGCGCCGATGTCTTCCCTTTTCTTGTGCTCACACATTTCCCAACAGCAATGCCGCCGTCATTGGCAACCTGCAGCTCATGCTCAAGGTCCTCTACCCCGACGCCCTCACGAGTGACATGTCCTCGCGCCTCAGCAACTCCTTCCTCATCGGCATGATCATCGGCATGCTCTTCTTCGGCGTTATCGTCGACCAGCTCGGCCGCAAGACGGGGGCCATCGCCACCACCGTCCTCCTCGTTCTCGGTATCGCCCTCTCTGCCGCCGCCAACGGAACCTCCCCCCAGGGCCTCATCTGGATGCTCGTCGTGGCCCGTGGCATCGCCGGCGTTGGCGCGGGAGGCGAGTACCCCGTCTCGGGCGCCGGTGCGGCCGAGGCCACCGACGAGTCCGGCGCCTACCGCAAGCACCGCGGCTTCATGTTCGCCATGCTCGCCACCCTGTCCGCCTCGCTGGGCTACGTCTGGGCCGCCCTCGTCCCCCTGCTGCTGCTCTTGTGCGTGAATCGCGAGGAGGGCAAGTACGAGATCGTCTGGCGCACCGCCTTTGCCCTCGGTGCCATCCCTCCGCTCGGCATCTTCTGGTTCCGCATCCGCATGGCCGTGGCCACCGCCTACCGCAAGTCGTCCATGCGCAAGCAAAAGGTGCCCTACCTGCTCGCCGTGAAGCGCTACTATCGTCCGCTGATTGGTGTCGCCTCGTGCTGGTTCCTCTACAACTGGATCTCCATCCCTTTTGGCATCTTCAGCTCCACCATCATCGCCCGCTCCAACGCCGGCAACAGCCTCGTCAAGAACCTCGGGTGGGGCTGCCTGATCAACTGCTTCTACCTGCCGGGTCCCTTTATTGGTGGTGTGCTGTCTGACAGGATTGGTCGTCGCAAGACCATGGCCCTTGGGTTCATGATGCAGGCCGTCCTTGGTTTCGTGCTCGGTGGTGCCATGAAGCAGATCCAGTCCATCTTCCCCCTGTTCATCGTGCTGTATGGCATCTTTTTGACGCTCGGTGAGGTTGGCCCTGGAAGGTAAGCCTTGCTGCTCTTGACAGAACATTGAATCGCTCATACTGACTGCCCTCAGTACTGTGGTGCTCACGGCCTCTGAGTGTTTCCCGACCTCCATTCGTGGCCAGATGATGGGCTTCATCTCAGCCTGCTCCAAAGCTGGTGCGGCCATTGGCACCCAGGTCTTCACCGCCCTGCTCAACAACTACGCCTCGAACCCTGAAAAGGGCGACCAGGTCGCGTTCCTGGTTGGCTCGGCCTTTGCCGTCCTCGGCGCGCTTGTGGCCTTCTTTGTGATTCCCGATGTCTCTCGCAACCTTGACGATGACGACGCCGCATGGAAGGTGTACCTGGCGGACAACGGCTGGGATGCACAGTGGGGCGACACGGAGACCAAGGACCCGACTGGTGTGATGATGAACCGTGCGCGTGATTAGGTGTGTTGATGTTGTCGCTGTGTGTCAGGCTGTGTGGAATGCATGTTTGGTATGGTGAGGGTAGTGTTTATCTGTGTGCACTGGTGAGCAGGTCACAAGTTGAAGAAATGCGTAGTGAAAGCAGGTCTGGCAATAGACCACTGCGGGTGTGCACAGATACTCAGACGTCAATTTAAAGAGGTATCTACCGTGTAGCCTTCCATGAATGTACCCTCACGATGGCAGGTCGTACACTTGAGCCTGGGTTCGGTGTCTAGCTTGACCCATCACGTTTGTATGACAAGCCGCTTCTCAAGCCGTTGAACATGAGCTGTGATCCCACAGGGGAGCTTTTGGACCGACGCGTCTTCCACATCCGCGTGCTAGAGGAGACGCACACCGCCAGAAGCGGGCAAACACCATCAGCCCAGATATGCAAGCAGGTAGCAGTAGACCTCTCCCACCTTAACGGGGCACCTAATCAATTCACGATGGTGCAAAAGAATAGTCACGTAGCCGGTGGTCGACAGACAAAACTCAAGAATCAGATGGGCTAGTTTGCGACCAGACCGCGTCAAAAACAAGACTCTTATACAATGAATAATTGAATCAGCAGACGCCGGTGACTTCCGAAGACGCCGTCTCTGCAATCATCCCTAGAAAAAGTGACCATATACTGCGTAGAGCCTTTGTGACCTTTATGACACTCATGCTAGCTACATGTCTGACACTAAACTGTCCTTCACTGTCACTTCACTAGGTAATGGGTCCAGAGTACATGCTACCAAGCCGTATGGCCTCCATCCACGACAAGATTCGATCCTGTCATGAAACTGCTCGCTTTGCTCAAAAGGAACAAACCGGCGCCTTTGAACTCGCTTGTCGTTGCCAGGCGCCCCATCATGTTCTCCCTAGCCCATTTCTCTTTCAGCCCCGGGACCTCCTCGAGATTCTTAAGCACCATGGGCGTCAGAATATGTCCCGGACTCAGACTGTTGACTCGAATACCTCCAGTTCCATCTTCCTTTAGGGGACTCCATTCCATGGCCAAATTGCGCGCGAGTTGAATGACGGCAGCCTTGGATGAATTGTATACGGGCGATATTAGACCCTTATTAGCAACGGAGCCAGACATGCTAGCAACGAGGCAGATACTCCCGTGGCACTTGTATTCCATCATCTTGCGTGCCGTGATCGATGCCGTCATAAGTACTGCAGTGTAGTTGACCTTGAGTATCTTGTCGGCTTGTTCCGGAGTGTATTCGCACGCAGGCTTAATCTGCTGAATCCCTGCAGCTGCGACAGCTCCGTCGAGACGACCATTTTCCTCGGCGATTGCGCCGATTAGTCTTTCAAGCGCCGGTGTGTCCTGCACATCGACTTGACGATATTCCAGGTGGCCGCCCCATTCCGGGACCACTCGCTCCAAGGCTTCGTTCCATTTTTGATCTGGACTCGCAGCCTTGTCGAAACAGTAGACTAATTTCTGTCAATAGATTGTGTTCAGCTTCGTAAAGAACTTTGTATTTCTTCACCTTTTGCGCCTGCTTCGACGAGTGCTTCGGCTAAGGCTAGACCAAGCCCTCGTGCTCCGCCCGTCACTATGAATACATGCCCAACGAGTTCCAAGTCTGCGAATCGCTTGCCGCCGATTGGTGCTTCTCTCGATAGTCCCTCGGTATTAGGCTCGGGGTTTCCGCCTTGCCTAGAGGCCGATATACTCATTGGCTGGGAGGCTGCTCGCAATTGTCCTGCCGCAGGTATCTGCTTGGTATGATTTACGCGCCGGAGCGTGGTCGAAAATAATCTTATGCCGGAAGGCACTCGGGGTGGCACCTTCCATAGGTGCCCGCGCAGATGGGTAACGCTCGACATGGCCACGGTGTGATGGCGCAACTTTGTTTTGTTGGCGTCGCGCCTACATCTCCTAGTATTTATACGGAAGAGGACGTGGACAGGACTTCGGTCCATAGGAGCTGAAGGTAGTTCTAATGGGCAATTGGGTCTGTCACAGAGACGTCACAGTGTAATCAGTCGGAACATCAACAACATCAACAACATCAACAACAACAACAACAACAACAAAGAAATTGGTCATCCTCGTAGGCAGTGAAGGCCATCATCACGTCAGCGTCGCCTAAGAACATGGCCGACTGCTCACCACTAGGACAGAAAACTCCGGGGTTTTGATCTTCGCTGGCATGCTGCCTGCATGCTGGATAATAAGGCTGCCACCGTCTGTTCCTGCTTTTAAAAAAGCGGGGCTTTGTTCCAGGATGCGATCTGCTTATGATTTGCGCCTGCTAAACTGCGCAATAATTACGTACACGTAACTACCAGGCATGATTTGGGCCAAAAGGAAAATCGAAGTTTTGTCGTTTTATTGGCCAGATTATGCCATTGACCGTTGCTTCGTGAAAGCGCAGATTGCTATATGCCAGGGCGTCGCAAGACTTCGTTCATGAGAAGAGATGGGACGTCCAGCTCATCGAAGCATATACCCCGACCTGGCGCTACTCCTCTGAAGACATTGGCCTCGGCCCTACCTGCACAACCAAGAGTACGGGCCCCGTTGGTCCAGTCATCAGTATTCCTTTGGCTGTCGTAAGGAGCCCCCAAAAGGACACTGTCATGTCTAGGATCAGCGCGGAATGCTGGGGGTGCCGGGGCGAAGCTTTGCTTTTGTCTGCCCAGGCAGCAGTGGGAGAAGGAGAGCATCCGTTTGACAGCTCCAGGGCCCGTGGTTCTCTGAGTCTGGATCTCACGGGGAGGGACTACCGCCGGCCAGACCAAATAGAAACCGAGGAACAAAGAACCCTCCCACATTAGCTACCCAGTAATGGAAGTACTATTTTTATTCCACCAAAAGTCGGGAAGTGCTGTGCGGGCCTCAACTCTGGCAGCAAGCCCCGCCGCTTTTGGCAGCTACGAACGACAGTGACGAGACGCATGCACCCTGTACCTTCAGGCATCTCATCCATTCAGAAGCAAGAAGCACGTAGTCCATCTGCACTGTCCCTAACCCCATGCCTAAGTCAAAATTCACAACAGAGTCACAGCCGCAAAAGACATAATCATACAGCAGATGGTCTTATTGAAGCGGTCACCACCCTGGGAAAGCATTAGAACCAGGCATCAGTGCAGTGCACCGCAACCAGATGTCTTTGGGTGCCCTACTAGGTTGTTATTATAGTGGCACCTTGACGGAAGTCTATACTACGGAGTCGAATCCTCGAAGCTAGGCGCGGGAGGGTCGGCAGGTGCAAAAGGAAGGATCCATGACATGTCACTGGCGTGGGAAGATGCTCTTCCACCGCTGCTCGCATGTAATTCCACGTCTTTGATAGGTGAGAGAGTGCTTGAAGTATTTTGAGACGTTGACCGGCTAGGGTGGGCCGGGGCTTTACATCCTCCGTGTTCGCTGGCAGGAGGAACGGCCTTGCTAGGTCAAAACGATTTAGGTCTGAGATCCGGTTTGGAGAGTATAGATAGTCCTTACAGCCTGATCTCCGAAGCTTCTAGGAGCATCCTTGGACTTCCTTCTGCTTCTGGCTATCCCCTGGATAGACTTTCTATTCCTCGCTCACATCTTCAGCGATTTCGATCAAAGGGGCCAGTTCATACATCAAAGACAGGAGACTCAAATCAACTATTGCCCTAATTCCTACTTTCTTGTATTATCGGCGGTTTTGAGGTGCTCTGCACTTGACAGCACGATCCGCACAATCCGGAGGCATTTCTCTAACCATGTCTCCATTTATAAGGTTAATTGACTGGTGTAATTAGAGATTGACCGAGCCTTGGGTTCATACAACTAGACGAAAGATGTTTCCCCTAAACTAGCAAACAGCCGTCCTATCATCATATCGCTTACAACTGCCTGATTGGCTTCATTATTCATCTTGGTGAAGCTGAAGGGGATTGGTTAAGCCGGCCTGTGTCTTCCTCTCCCGCCCTGGCCTCCAAATTCTCGTCTGTATCACCATGTCGTCATGCACGACACCTCTGGCTGGGAAATGTGAGCTTTCAAATATTAGTGCACTTATGTACCGCGCATACCAGGTTCTTCCCTAGGGCAGCCAAATTTCTACTCCAGTCTCGTGTATATGTTGCGTATATACGCAACAGTATACAACATCCTCGATGAACCATTGG
Organism: Emericellopsis cladophorae; assembly: GCF_022114955.1. Lineage (NCBI taxonomy): Eukaryota > Fungi > Ascomycota > Sordariomycetes > Hypocreales > Bionectriaceae > Emericellopsis > Emericellopsis cladophorae. The sequence continues at coordinate 123,424 of NW_026250951.1, forward strand.
CTTCTCGACGCAATGCATGCGATCGCTGATTATTTCCTGTTTTAATTATTAGATATACTAAAGGCTAAGACTGATTAAAATAACTTGATAGTTTAAATTAAGTCTATTTAATAATAAAGTAAGCAGGTAAATTGAAGCCTGGTCCCCCGCGGAGAAAGCAAAGTGTTGATGTTTGGGTTCGATGGTGTGCTTTCCTGAATGTCAACCCTCGCCCAACCACTGACATGCCAAGGGGGAGACCCTGAAAATCACATGGTTTGTAAACAAGTGGCGTCGAGGCCCAAGGGGTCCCCATTCGATCGAAAACCAAGGCTAAAAACACTGAACAGCCCCAGAGACTTTGGAAATGTTCACATGTCAAACAGCCAGGGCCTTTTTTCCCCCTTTTTTTTCCCTTCCCTTTTCAACAAGATTCGTCACATGTTGGAGAGAGACTCTCCTCGTCACCCAATTTGGCCCGGAGCTTCTGTACCGGCCTACCGGGGCACAAGGTGGCTAAGCCACTGGAGAGCGAGCTAGCACCGCCACAACTCTGGCAACAACACACGCGATGACGTCGCGCCTGCCCCGCACAAGCTCCCTCCTTCTCGCTAGGCAGTTGCCATCGTCAAGTGATTCTTTCTAATTAGCTGATGTCGTCGTCATTCACATAAGTACAGGTAGTCGCGGTTCTCCCTGATTCAATCTTACCCTTGTTATCATTCTGTCATATCCAAATCCACAGAACAACAACATCATTCACGTACAACCCCAAGCTTCATCACCGTGTTATCCTACAAAACCATCGCAATGGCCAACGCTACAGTCCACGTTACCAATATTGCTCCTGCCACCAGTGACAGTGAGATCAAGGACTTCTTCAGCTTCTGCGGTAAGATCGCCGACATCAAGGTCGTCCAAGAGGGCGAAACCAAGACTGCCGACGTCACCTTTGAGAAGGAGACCGCCTCGAAGACTGCCCTTCTCCTGAACAACACCCAGCTTGGTGCCAACCAAATCTCCGTCACCAGCACCTCGGGCGACAACACGGACGACGGCTCGCACTTCACCAAGAACGCCGACCGCGACACAGACGAGATCACTCAGGAGGAGAAGCCTCGCGCCCGCATCCTGGCCGAGTATCTGTCCCAAGGCTACGTTGTTGGCGATGCCGCCATCCAGCGTGCGATCGAGCTCGACTCTACACATGGCGTATCCTCGCGCTTCTTGAACACTCTCCAGGGCTTGGACTCCAAGTACCATGCCAGCGACCGCGCCAAGGCCACCGACCAGAGCTATGGCCTCAGCGAGCGTACAAACTCGCTCCTGACCGGAATCAGCTCGTACTTTGAGAAGGCCGCTAACACCCCGACCGGCCAAAAGATTGTTCAGTTCTACACCCAGGGCCAGAAACAGGTTCAGGAGGTGCATGCCGAGGCCCGACGCCTGGCTGAGCTGAAGAAGGAGGAGCATGGCGGCAGTGCATACAAAGCTTCTGGACTCGAGAAGATGTTTGGTCAAGGTTCTGGTACGCAAAACCCGCCGCCCCAATCCGCGGCAGGTGAGAAGCAACCTTTCGAGACGGCAGCAGCCGCTGAGGCCAGCATCGACGCCGGCGACCGCGTCGGCCTCATGACGCCGTCCAACCCTGCCCCCTCAGACCCTGTCCCTGGTGTCAAGTCCCAGTCGCTGGACAAGTAGGCTGGAAAATATGAGAAGGTATTCAGGAGTTGAAGGATGGGAGAAAATGACGTTTGCTCACGACCTATGACCGCCACGCGATTTTCGATCAGAACAGTGTTTTACTATCCGTAGACCTAATTTGAGAAATCTCAAAAACATTGAGCATACTTGTGAGCTTTCGCTGACCTTTGGATAAAATTGCACCACTACGCAACCTGACCTGTCTGTAACCGTCACAAATATCAGGAACATGACTGCTGAGCGTTTGTTTTCGTCCGGGAAGGAGATTATAGCACAGGGTCAAGTAGCATGGTGTCAAGTGTTGTATTAATGGCAGCTTTCCTCCTGGCTGCGACCCTGCCGTGACAGACATTATATCGTGACATTATCCGTGCGCGACCGTTCTACTTGGTCTTGTCCTTCAGAGCATCCTCCATGGGACCCTTGGGGTTTGACGAGAGGTTCTGTCCATTGTTAGTCTGGGTCCAATCAGATTGGGCTTGGCGAGACTTCTCACCTCGAGCTGCTCCTTGTTGGTCTGGTCCTTGCCCTGGGCGTTGTCGGTGCCCTGGCCTGTGCCGGGGGGAGCCTGCTGCTGCTTGCCGGACTGGGCCTGGGGAGGAGGGGACTGGCGACCTTCGGGCATGTTGGGCGGTGTTGTGTGGAAAGGTGGTTTGGTGTAGTGGTGTATGGTTTTGGGGTTGTTTGAAGAAGAGGGAACAGACTCGCGTCTATAATGTGCGTTTAAGAACGACGTCGGGGGGTTGGACAGAGGATAGGTAGTGGATGAAGTCATAGGTCAGGATTACATCATTGTCTGTGATCGCGATGGGAGTGCGGGTTTTCTACCTAGCTGAGGGGATGGTTGATTGGCGAGATGAGGGGCGTTCTCGTTTGATGATTGAGCGTGGATTTTCTACCTGTTTTCTGTTTGAAAAAACTGCCTAATTCGATGTTTCTTGGACGAGTGCCGATGGCGATGCACGAGGGGGGTGGACCCTGGATGTCATCTTGGAGAACCCAATCCTGATCTTGGCGAAGCCAAATTGAAATAGGACCAGGGTAAACGTGGGAGCAGGTGTTCCTCGATTATTTTTTATTGTTCGTTCAAACGAGACATGTGGTAGATCGACCTCGCCGTAGTAGTGACGAGTGAATGATTGGGCCAATGGCAAACGTCACCAGAGCTACTGATTCCATCAGTTTGATTCTATCCACGTTTCCCTTGACTCTCCTGGGAGGTATTCCACGCAGCTTCTGGTGTCCCGCTCGAGGCAGGTGGCATGATATACAATGCCTTTTGCATGCAGCACGAGTCAGGTCACGCCTAGCCGCCAGCATCTGGGTCGACCTGTGCTGACTTGTGGCAGTGGTGATGATGGTGCGGGAGGACAAACCTGAAACCTCACAAGCTGCGTTCGCGACAGAGGTCTGGGAAATCAGTCAGCATTCCTACCTCGTGCCCCGCGAAGAGTTGACATTTGTCTATTCGGCCGCGCAACTATGTGGTCACACCAGGCGGCTGAGGGGGGAGGAAGGCATTCGAAAACTGACCGTGGACTGTTGGACGCACATTGGCAGATGACCCTGCAGACAAATTTGAGTGTCGCTGCCTTGAGTGCATATTGCTTGTGAATGTGTTTGCCAATCGCTTGGCGTTGAGTCGTAGCAGGGGATTGCTTGATCGATATGGATGGAGCCAGTGTCAAGCATAGCCATTAGCCAGTAAGGCTGTAAGCATTGCAAGACCTAAAGACTGCACAGGACTACAGAAAGGGTTTCATGGCTGTTCATACATGATACTAAATCACAAATGGCCACATTCTGCTCACCAGCATTGCGACTTTGTCGAGAGAGCACGTACGGTGCTACAGCCGGATGTGGACGTTTCCTCACAAAGGTCCCCATCAACTTCCGCATCAACGCCGTCGAGGCGGTGAGGAATGCTGGAAGCCCCATGGAATACCACACCTAGATTGCAGACACTCCACAGATCTTCCTTCGCGGAAAACCAAATAAACTCCACACCGGTGAGGAAGCTTGCCCTGATCTAGGGATGAGAAAACAAGGACCTGGGCGGGAAGAGAAGTGAGGAAACAACGCTAAGCTAGCAAAGAGCCAAACAAGTCTTGGTATAAGTCGTCTCATGGATGCAGCGAGTCAAGATCGGCTGCTGGAGGCCAAGGTAATTTCACGTACTCGCCAATTGCGGTATCTCATCATCATCATGCATCTCCAAAAGACGATTCCATCTCCTACCCGCTGGGCGGCGCCGAAGCCACATGCATGTCTTTGATCCTTTCAAAAATCTCGGCAGCATAGTCGAATTTGTTCATCATGTGCTGCGTGTATCTGCTTCCGTCTTCACCGCCGGTTCAGCGCTGCTCCGAATTTCTTGCATGGCTGCTGCAAAGCGCCGCGTCTCCTCCTGCATTCTCCTACGATCACCACTGTCAGCGGACGAACCGAGGAGCTTTCAATCGGAACGTTTTAATAGTACTGACCGCATCTTTTCTAGCAGCGCCATCCTGCGGAGGGCTATCTCAGTATCCTCCCCTCCGTCACGACCGGCTTTGGCGTCTTGTATGGCTTCTGGTATGGTTTTCCCGTGCGTCAGATGTGTGACGAGCCCATCCCATTGAGTCGCCAGCGATGCAACATATTCTTCAAATTGATTCATGTGCGCAAGTAGAGCAGCTCTGTCGTCGCTCAAATTGCTTGGACTGTTGGTGGGTTCTGGTTTAGATGTTTCGCCCGTCATGGTGAGTAGGAGGAAGCTGGCAAAGTAGGGTGAAAATGATGCTTCATATATGAATTTAATTTTATAGAGGAGAGCGAAACCAAGAGGATTTGAAAATCAACATCAAAAGATGACCCCTTCTTGATATCGACGTTGGATACGTGGCGACCGGTGAGAGATGGGCAGACACTCGTGACGTTGCATGTACAAACATAGTCCTTAGAAGAGGGCGCAGCGTGCTTGGCAATGTGAGATTGCCCCAAGACAGAGAGATGATCTCTCGTCGTTTTGGAGCGGGTGGCGGCGCGGGGACAGCTTGAGTCCCGAAAGGTGGTCGATTGGAGATCACGTTACACGATGCCTTCGAACGGGGGTCGAAACGAAGCCTGCACGTGAGCGGACGACCAATGAACTAGAATTAAACGTTTGAGAAGTGAAAAAGAAGGCATTTAAGCTTGCAGGATCCACCAAGAGGAAGCAAACACCATGCTGTCCCTGCATGAACGGGGATAGCTGTGAGAAAAGAGACAACAACTCAGTTCCAGGTAGGTGGGTATGGAGTCACGATAGTTTCCGCACGGTGGACTGAATATATACATACAGACAGACCTTCCTGATGCAGCAAGTATTGAGTCACGATCATCGGACCGACGTGGCTGCGAGGCCTATGGAAGTTGGTTCGTGCTCGGATCTATCAAGTTTCCACTCCGGATGGCAACGCTGTCGTTTGAACGAATTAATTCGCATGCGGCGGGTTGAACCAACTCTAGCGGCACGAAGTCGCCGTGGAAACAAGCGAATTTGATGATAGCAAGTGAACTGTCCAGCTGGAGATCTAGTGATCAGGTTGTTGCTATATGGGCGCTTGAGGTCACAGGGGGCCGCCTCGACTACATGTACGCGATGCATGGCATGATGCCCATGCATATTATTTTGGTTCTACTCGATGGCTTTATCTTTGGATGATTTACGAAAACCTCACAAACGTCTAGTAGAATATTGCTGGCCGAGTGGTTGATAAGATGTACTACATCGGTCATTTCAACTGCCTGGGCAGTTCTCTGTTTATCTTCACCGCATAAAAAAAACCTGTCCGCCGCATGGATGATGGAACCGACGTGCTTGATCCGCATCCTAACCGAAAGCGGCGATTACCTTTCAATGTACCAGAAAGGTATGGGAGTTGCTATAAACCTATTCAATATTGAATATAGGGGACCTCCTTTTGCAGACTGTGTCCATACACAGACGAGGCCTAACACCTGAAAGCGCTGAAATCCAAGTAAGAGTGGTGTACTTGGATGAATGTTTGTATTTCTGGTGTTTTCGTGATCGACTTCAAAGACTTACATTTTCACCGAAAATTCCAGTGTAGTTTCTGCTGCCACGTTTCTTTCTCATGCCTCGCCAAGAATACATGGACGCTGGATGTATCGAAGATGAAAGCGTCCCGGGTAGTCCACAAGGAGGTCGCGAGACGAGTGGTGCCTGGCACCCGGTACAACATTGAACGAGGCCACAAAGCATGATCTGTACGGATGCTTGAATTTCCCATGATTGAGATGGAGCGAAACATCGCTCACTCTAGAAAACTGACTACACCAAGCCGTTCCCAAGCTGTACTTGTAGTCTTGTACTCCGCACTAAGTACGCAGTACTAAGGCTGTCATACAGCAGAAGTGGACCCGTCGGAGTTCAATTTAGCGAGTTGCTGGGGGTGTACTCCGTACGTACCGCAGTAACCGCACCGCACCGCACAGTCACTGCCGTTGGAGCTGGAGCAGTGGAGAAGGGTCCAGTGACTCCGGTCACCTTCAGGCTTCGGCTGACTTCCTGGACCCGTCCATGTTCCCATGTGAACAACAGCACATTGCTGCCGCGTTCGATCACCGCCCATCCCCGAATCTCTTCCCTTTGGGTCTCCCACGCCCAAGAACCTCGAGATGCCGGATCTCAACACGGTACCGGCCTCCCCGAGGCCTGATCGCCAGTCTCCAGCGCCCCAGGTCCAAACACCGTCCGTGCCAGCGTCGCCCACACTCAACATCCTGCCTTCGAACCAGAGCGCGATGAACGTCTCTTCGTCAACAACTGCGCACGCGCATCCCTGGGCGCCCTACGACGCCGAAGCTGGGCCTGGACCCCTTCGCCATCCTCGCCCACTCACGGCTGCTGAGCTCCATATAGAGTTGGAGAAGGAGCAAGAGGCGGTGGTACGTGGACATGCCGTCGATGCTACTCACGCTCGCCGCCAGATATTAACGTACGACGTGTAGGTCAACCGCCTCACGCGTGAGCTGTCCCTGCTACGTGCTGCCCAGAACGCATCCGTAGCGTCGAACCACTCATCTACTTCCAATGCCGCCTCGACGCACGACCAACCAGCCGAGCCTTCCCTGTTGACTAGCTCGGGGTTCACAATTCCCACTACGCGACGACACCGACGAACGTCCTCCTCTGCATCGCAGCAGCTCTCCTCGTCCTACAACGGTCGAAATGCCATGGCCATGGCGAGGCAAGACAGCAACGCCTCTCGACGGAGCCGTGGCCCGTCGCCTGCGCCGCCTATGAGCAGCAGCCTCGACCCCTCCAGCTACTTCCAGCAGCAACGCATGCCGCCGCCGTCCGCTATTCCCATGACAGGAGGGAGCGCCACACCCATGACAGCGAGTGAATCACAGCTGAGCCCGGGCATAGTGCCAGCGACGGCACGCTACGAGGAGACGCAGTATCACAAGAATGAGCTCGAGTCTACCAAGAGGGAGAATGAGAAACTCAAGCGGAAGATTAGGGAGCTGGAGAGGACGCTGCAGGAGAGGGCGCGGGCCGAGCGGGGCGCTGGTCACACGAGGAGTGGTAGCGCGAGCACGACGAGGAGCCTGAGTGTGGGCGTGGATCCGGGCGGCGGCACCGCCAACGTCGCGGGGCCGCGCGACCGGGGTAGGAACAATACGCTGCACAGTGTCACGAGCGTTGGCGTTGGCGTGCCGGAGGATGAGGTCAGGGTCGGGGAGAGCGCCTCTAGTGCTGGCGTAGGCAATGCCAGGGCCAACCCGCGGTGAGGGGGTCACGGGGTTGTTGATAAACGAGAAGCAGGTGGGGGTTGGGATTCCCTTTCTTGCTGTTTTGGCGTCGGATATGGATTTCTCACGGCAGGCGTTTATGGGTGGTTGGGGATGACCAGCCAAGGAGCGTACTACACAGTCGTTTCAATTTGCGGATAGAGAAGAGGCCGCCCAGCCGGCACCACTAATCACCTTTTACTCGAGCAAGGCTCTCTAGACTCTGACCGCGACTCTGGTCAAGCGAAACCCAACTTGGCCCAACGCACGATTGTGGAGTGACAGTGCAATGTCTGCGCGCCAATGCCGGGCCCCTGCTCACGACTTCACAGCGCCTCGTTATCATGCGGATGGACTGAAGACGTACCATAATGGACACCGTGTCATATTGCACGACAATGCCGACTCAAGGCTGAGACATGTCTGTCCTCTGACATCGTCACGCATGAAGCTACCCCAGACTCCGGAGACCCTCCATCCGCAACGAGAAAGGCGTCCGCACGATTGACGAAACGGACATGTCGAAAAGCGGAGAAGCGCATTGCAAGGATTTGTTCGAGACCCAGTTATGAACCCCTGGTTCATGCCACGTCTGCATCTTGCTGCGGCACGCGGTGAGTGAGATGCAGAGAGAGGGAGAAAAATAATCCAGCGCTTAGTTTCTCCGTCATTGCCACACCGCACGTCTGTGAGGAGACATTTTCATACTAAAGTAAGAAGCCATGGACGCCCTACTCGCCCTGCTCGCCCACGACCCGACAACTGAGCAGCGACTGCTTCTTCTCGGTGCCTTTGTTGCCGTTGGCTTGCTGCTCTCCCTCCAGCTCTCGCAGACGGCCAGTCCGCAACCTTTCCGCTGGACGCTTCTGACGGACGAGACAAGGTGGGTTTCCCCTTCCTTTTCTGCGCTGCTTTGCGTGACTGACGAACCGACCGCGCCAGACCGTACTGGTACACACTCTACGTCCTGGAAGCCTTCCTCGCCATGCATAACACGTACCCCCTCCTCCTGGAGAAGATGCGGAGCCTCCACCTGGGCAACGAAGAGAAGATCCTCAACGCGGTCTGGGTTGGCCTCTTGGGCCTCGAGGTCCTCATGGTGCTCGGCGTCTTTGTGCAGGGTATCGCCAAGAGGCTTGGCTATGGGGCTGCTCCGGCGCGCAAGGTCAAGGCCAGCTGAGGTGTGAAGGGGGTGAATTGACCGGGTCAGCAACGCAGCATCTGTCCTTAGAGGCAAACAAACGGTCACATCTCAACATGTCAGGGCTCGTCCTTCGCGCCAGGACTGCTGGCCTGGACATGGGACACCATCGATGGCAGGGCCACAGCCACGAGTCGATAAGCTGCTGCCACGAGAACACCAAGCATGACTGCACGTCAGAGCATCATCAAAGCAGCAATGTAGGACACACCTTTACATGATCGTGCCGCGGTAGCATCATGGGACTCGATACGCAGATCACACACCCGATGGTGCAGGAACGCTGACGGCGCTGGCAAATCTCGGGACAAGGCGTCGAGGCTAATTAGGGGGCATGTTTCGTTTGGCGCTCGGAGTTAGAGACATGAGTTTTGTACGCAGACATATTACGGCCTCATTCATAGCTTCATTCATTACCGTCCTTTGACCACAATCGCCAGCCCTTTCCCCAACCCTCTCAACACCTGTACCCATACCTAGACCCTAGTACAGAGGAATGCTCCCCTCAGTCTCCCGCAACGCCTGCTCCAACATACCCAGTCCCTCCCGCAGCTGGTCCTCCGTGACCGTGATCGGGGGCGCGATCCGGAACACGCCGCCAAAGCTAGGGTGGCTGCTCAGGTTCGCCCAGACGCCCAGCTCGTACGCCCGCTCGCCGATCCGCCGGGCCACGTCGAGCGCGGGCGTCTTGGCCTCTCTGTCCGACACAATCTCCACGCCGGCGAGCAGACCACGTCCGCGAACATCACCGATGCAGCCGTAGCGGCGCATGAGCTCGCGCAGACCCTGCTGAAGAATAGCGCCAGAACGGCGGGCCTTGGCGATGAGGTCGTCGCGGAAGAGGATCTCGAGGACCTTGTCGCCCACGGCGGCGGGGAGGGGGTCGTTGAGATGGGTCGTGTAGAAAAAGAAGTCACGCGCCTTGCAGACCGTCTCGACGGCGGCGCTCGTGACCACGGCGCTGAGGGGCAGACCGTTGCCGAGTGTCTTGGACAGGGTGAGAATGTCCGGGACGACGCCCTCGTGGTTGACGCAGACCATCTCGCCGCAGCGACCGATGCCGGTCTGCGCCTCGTCGACAATCAAGAGCATGCCGCGCTTCTCACACTCGCGCTTGATGGCGGTCAGGTAGCCGTCGGGCAGGACGAGCATGCCGCCCGAGCTCTGGATGCACTCGACAATGCAAGCGGCGAGGGAGCCGACCGAGGCCATGTCGATCATGCGCCAGCCGTACGCCATCTCCGCCTCCCAGTCGTAGGCGCCGTCCGGCGTGCGGAAGACGGAGCGGTACGCGTTGGGCGAGGGGAGCATGTGCATGCCCGGCACCATGGGGCCATGGCCCTTGCGGCCAAAGTGGTACTGGGCGCCGATGGCGTTGCCAGTCATGCCATGCCACGAGGCGCCGAGACCGACGATTTCAAACTTGCCCGTGTAGGCCTTGGCGAGTTTGATGGCGGCCTCGTTGCTCTCGCCGCCGGTGGAGAGAAAAAAGGCCTTGTCGAGCCCGTCGGGCAGGTGAGAGCACAGCCGCTCGCTGAGCGCGATGACGGGCGGCGAGAGCATGCCGGAGAAGAGGTGGTCGAGGTGCGTGGCGTGCTTGGTGATTACATCGACAATCTCCGGGTGGCCGTGGCCGAGGAGGCAGGACATTTGGCCGGATGTCCAGTCGAGGATGCGGTGGCCGGATGCGGTGTGGAGGTAGATGCCTTCGCAGGCGGTGATGACATCGGGGTGGAATTGGGAGCCGCAGTACAGGAGATGCTTGTCTGCCTTGCGCTTCAGCTCGACCTCTTCGTGCTTGTCGAGGATGGGCAGAAGGGCCTTGCGGGGAGACACAATGACAGAGTCATGGCCGGTACCTTCGATGGCGCTGGGGGCCATTGCGTGTGGGTGGAAGGGAGATGAAAAAGGGGGAAAGGGGTAGGGGGATGGATTTGTAGATGATGCCCGTATCCAATTCGCAACTTGGCCAGTTCCTTCTTTATACGTGTCCATCCATCTCCATTCTTATCTCTGGGCTCCCAGCCCGGCCGTCATCACACAGATGGCGTCCCAAGCGTCCACACCTTAGCCATGGCTTGGCGGTGTGCATGCACAAGTTTCCCGCGGAAAGTCTCGATACGGGGGAGAGTGCTGCGTGGCTTGTCACGAGACATGCCCACCAGCTCGCAGGCAAATAGCTCACGAAAAGGAACAGCTGCCTACCATGCATTCTGCAGAGGGTCCCAAAGACTAGGCAGAAACTGGTCGATAATCGACACGTCCGGCAGCACAAAGTCCTGCGGCTCAAACAAGCCACTGGTCTCGTGAGACTCGTGCGCCGACGACGTGCCCGCGAGGATCTTGTCGACAATGTCGGCGTGCTGCGCCAGACAGACGGCCCCCAGATCCCAGGCATGCTGTTCCTGGTGCGTCCGCAGCGCGTTGAGCAGCTCATGGGCGATGCGGAACGACGCGCTCTGCACCAGATTGGCGGGCGAGCTGGCCGTCTCCAGACCGCAGCGCAGCAGGAAACTGACCGTGGCCGGGTATGAGAAGGCATGTGTCGAGAGCCAAAAGTCGCCGAGCTGTGGGGGCTTTAGGTCATGGGTGAAGAGCAAGATCTCCTCTGCCGTCCGCCGCGCCTGGATGTAGCGGTTCGAGAGACGCTGGTCGTGGGCTTCGTAGGTCTGCTTGTCCGCTTCTAGTTCGATCCTCTGCAGGAGAAGTCGCGTGGTGAGGTAGCTTAGACGGAGGTTGGACGCCCCTGGCGTGTCGAGATTCGATCCGCGGAGAATGATGAGGCGGACACTCCCAGACAGCGACTCGACCCAGGTGTTGAGGGCCAGTTCGAGCTCCGTCGTGTCGCGGACGGTCGACCTGTCGACGCTGTATATGTACTGCAGGTGCTTGTCGAGGACGTCTGTGAGGCTGACGAGGGCAATGAAGACGGGGGCAGCTTGGTTCTGGCCCAGGTAGGCGGCCGAGTCGCCAATGTACTCCAGCGTGGGCGGCGGCACATCATACTGTGCTCTGGATATGTGTGGCGGCGTGCCGTGCGCAAGACTTGTCCTGCCAGCGGGTCAGTGGGTTGCGCACTCTTCGTCCACGGTTTGGATGCTTACCATCTGTCATGGACAAGGAGCGCCCACCAGATCTTCATCCGTAGACACTTTTCTATCTGCGGAATCTCCCACGGCAGTGGATTGTGGTTCAGACCTAGCGACAGTGCCATGGACACGGCCGATCCCAGGAGAACCCCGTTGCCGATCAGGGACGTGGTGGGGAGGCCGCCAATGTTCAGAATAATGGCTTTGATGATGGACATGCCTGGGGAAAGATGCAGCTCAGAGTACACCGCACCGTTGGCCAGGTTCCAAATGAAACGGCTATCCGGCAGGCGATGCTGGCCCTCTGGCTTGGCGTGCCTCCAGTACACGAGGATGTGGGCGAACAGGGTGGCAATGAGCGCGGGTGATATCCGGTCCTTGTTCGCCTGGTACTGGCGCCTGAACAGGACTTCATCCAGAATGGGAAAGCAAGAATTGACCTTGGCAAAGTATCTACTCTCCGTTAGCCAAGGGAAAATACGTCACAAAGTGCTTGTGGAAGTCGGGTCTCTCAACTCACAGCGAGATCATGTCCGCAGCGTCAGCGCCCACGAGGTTCTCGATGATCTCCAATTTCTCGGCGGACGGACTACGATTCAGGGACACGCCTAGCGGTCTCTTCTGGACGCGGGTGAAGAGGACGGGCCGTGAGCGGTTCGCCGGTACGGGGACGATCATCTGGGTCCCCCTGGTGGCCCCGGGGATGGCAGACAGATAGTCGGACAGGACCTGGCTGTCCTTGGTCACGGCCGGGCCGACAATGTGCAGGTTCTGGGCCTGGTCATCCGCAGAAGAGTCAAACGGGTCTTCGTCGTACATATTTTGGTGCGCTCGCCCTGCGATGGACGTGGTAGCTGCTTCTGCTGCTGCTGGGGGCTGGGCGTGGGTGATGGGTGGCAGTGGTGACAGCAGGTTGGGCAGCCTGGTCCGCTCCATGATCGGAGACACGGTGGTCGGGGGCAGGCGAGGCGGCAGGTGTGCGCGTGAAGTCCTCGCCGCCGAGATGGTCGTCCTGGGCAGGGCGCTGCTCCGACGTCGACGCTTGGCTGGTGTCGTTGTGGATGCTTTCACGTTGCCCGGGGCTGCTGCCCTCTGGTCGTCGACCTTTGCATCGCCAGGGTAGACGCAGTCGGTGCCGTGGGCTCGACACATGAGACACGCGGTGGCGTCGGATTCGGTCTGGCATCGCGACTTGCGTCGACGACAGGGCAGGCATGCCGGCTGCAGGTGTGATCTGTATGGTCGTTCGCCGGTGCTGCCGTTCATGGTGGCGGAGTCGCGGACAGTCACACGGTGACTCTCAGGTTGGATGCATTTGTCGATTTTTCCTAGTCTCGCTCCACAGCGCTTGGGTTCGAGGTGTCCTCATAATCACGCAATCGTCAGTGTTGGCTGCGATGGTGATGAAGGTGTGGAGAGAGTTCGCCGCGGGAAACTTGAAGGCGGGATTCCGGAAGTGTCATTGACCTTCGAGTCTTGGCCCACCGAAGCGTCGTCTCGGATGACAGTCTTGACATGTGTGATAAGACAAGACCTCCCTGTCCCTGTTGGTCCCTGCATATTCTCCATCTGTGTATAATTGCTATCTGTCGAGGGCTCGTTCTGTCTTATCTTGTGAATCATGAACATCACTTCACGGCCTTTCTACGGCTGGCCTACCCTAGATAGCAGAGGCTATCTTGATTCGAGACACGGACAATGTTGTGCGACGAGTCTTCAGGGCAACTTGATACGTTTCTCGCGATACGATATGACCTCGTACGGCAGACAGCATCTCCAGTCCTCTCGTCCTTATCGGTCACCGACAGCGTTGACCGAGATAGTATCTGATTTTGTTGGTGGCCCACGTTTGCCGCGGAGGATCCACCACCGCGGAAAGCCAAAGGATCTTGTACCTGTTCCCAATTCAATCTCTTCAGACGAGATTTGTAGACCCGAACATCCGGTTGTCGTTACAGACAGAACATGACCATCTTTGGGGGTTTATCTTTCAGGTCTGCCCGACTCATCCAGGCTGCAGGACACAGCTCGTCGGGACAGTGAGTGATGCCTACCTACCCTAGAGCTTCTTCGAGAGTCAACAAAGTGAAACCACGTGGCCGTGGAGTCTCGTTCAAAAGACGTCAGATATGCGGACTATATAGCCTTGTTTGTTTCAGCACCGCTTATGTAGGCATTCTTGGAGAGAGAAGGCGAGCTCAGGGACAATCACTCATGTCATACTGTTGGAGACAAACCACCAGCGCCACGCCCGACTACCCCGAGGGTCCAAACTCCAAGCCACTAAAATGGGGTCGGGGTCAAACATCAACAAATCATGAATGACGGTGCGGTGATCTGGGGAACACAAAGAGCCAGTCTCCAACGTGGTGAGGTCATGTCTTGCCGACAACAATCCGGCCCTCCGCCACGGAGTTGCGGGCCCAGCTCCAATATATAGTTGTCACTCTCTGGCCAGGCGAATGAGCTCTGGCTCACTCCCTCAACTCTCTCAACTCCAATCAGCAAGCTAGCATTGTTGTATCACCTCGCCCATCATGCAGCCCCTCGTCCTCCACGCCCACTCCTCGGGCCCCAACCCCATCAAGATCGCCATCGCCCTCGAGGCCCTCGAGGTGCCCTACAATGTCCAGCAGTGGCAGTTTGGCGACGACCCCACCAACGGCGTCAAGGGCGGGGCCTTTCTCAAGATCAACGAGAATGGACGCGTCCCCGCCCTCGAGGACCCCAACACGGGCGTCGTGTCCTGGGAGTCGGGCGCCATCATGAACTACGTCCGCCGTGTCTACGACAAGGCCAACAAGCTGGGCCCCGTCGGCGAGTCGGAGCAGGACAAGGTCGACTTTGACAAGTGGGAGTACTTTCTGCTCACGACCCTGGGACCCATGTCGGGGCAGACCAACTGGTTCCGGTAGGTCATGTTCTTTTCTCATCATATTTCTCGAGCGCATGTATGCTGACGGCACCAGCCACTACAACGCCACCAAGAACGACGACGCGCTCAAGAGATACTCGGAGCAGACCGATCGCTGCTACGGCGTGCTCGAGGGCCAGCTGAAAAAGTCGGGCGGCCGCAGCGTGCTGCCTGGTCGCGTCACGGCCGTCGACTACCACTTTGAGCCGTGGCTGCGCCAGTTTGCGTTTGCCGGCTTGTCGCTCGACAAGTATCCTAACACTAAGACATGGCTGGACGAGATGGCCGGCCGGAAGGAGGTCAAGCAGGCCTATAGCAAGATCAAGGGGGAATGATGGCCTTCTAGGCAGCAGGGGATGGGACATCATGACTGCGAGACACTGTCGGACGTTGCCTGCTGGTCACGTCAGATGCTTGACTCGGACCCTGCATGAATATGGCCGACCGAGTGCGTCTTTGAAACCAGGCTCAGAAATATAATGATGAACTGTTCTTTTCTGAAAAGGGTTGCTTTTGCGATTGGACCTGGCTGTGTTTGACCAATCGAGGCTCGTGCATTGCGATTTGCCTCTCCTCTCCCGTAGTCACAATCCGCGGGTAGTGAGACGTAGTGTTCATAGACTGCATGGAGACGTGCGTGGACTACTCGAGGAAATCAGAGCTTCAGCCTTCTTGAGCTGTCGATCCGGAAACAGCAACCAGTGCAAAAGTAAGCAAATAAGTAAGCCACGCTGCTGGCTCGTTCATCCAAGCGAGGCGTTTACGCCTCTCGAGTCTCGAGTATCGGCTCTCGCAACATCCTGGGATATCAGCAAGTGTCTACAGCCTTGTGTCCAACCCCCCAATGGTCCAGACTCCCTGGAACATGAAGAGAAGGCGAGGGGTTCGGAGCTGAAGAAACGTGATGTGATGCACCCGAGATGCTGGCGCCCCCCCTTTCATTCCTTGGTCGAATCGTCTACTTTCTTCTGTGCCATTTCAGGCGGTAGACCCCTGCGGTCCATCCTCGACGGCCCATTCCCCCCCGGGGTCCAATCTGGGGGAAGCGTCCAGCCCCCCCTCCCTCTTCCCCCCGGATTCGCATTCCCAAGTTGCCCAACCAATGGTATTGGGCCCTAATCCCAGCTGAGAAAGCTGAGAATCTGGGGTGCTGATCCGACGTCTCCATTGATCGCGCTGCATCCCGCCAGCGCGCCCGGGGAGCGACATCCGGACTAGACTAGAGCCTGCTCGTTTGGCAATTTCATTTTTCGCGAAATGGCAGCGTTGCCAGTTGGTTCGAGTCCTTGACACCTCGACAGGCACTGCCCCTGTTCCCGGCGGCGCCTCCATTGGCGCTTCACTTCCACAGACCATTCCGCGGCGTGGCGCTGGACAGGTCGGTGATGAATGCTTGGATTCTCTCCATACTCCGACCCTCAACTCCCTGTTATAAATGGAGCACCTGCGCTCGCCTGCTCTCCCTCCTCCGCTGCGAGTGTCAAGTCAACCCAACTGCGGCTGTGCTATGTCTCGCGTCGACCCGCCCTGGTTGAGAGACACACGCTGTCCACCGCGAAATCATGGCCGAGGATTTGGTTCACGGCGTCCTCGCCGCCTCCTCGGCGACCATCTTGCTGACGACGCTGCTGGTCGCGGCCCGCCTGTGGATTCGCACGAAGATGGGGAACCTGGGGAAAGACGATGGTGGGTTCTAAGTTCTAACGTCAAGCCTTGGACCCAGCGGGTCTTGTCTTGTCTTGGGGCGAACACGCTGACACGTGAGGACAGTCACGGTCACGCTTGCCTATGTCTTGCTGCTGACCATGGCGGGCCTCATGATAACCGGTACGTTGTCTTCACCTCATAGGAGACCCTCGACGAACGCTGAACCTTCAGCCACCGTAGACGGAGGGCTTGGCCGCCTTCGCGAACGTGTCAACGATCGGGACTACGAGGCTACGCTGCGAGTGAGTTCGACGGAGCCAAAAGAAGAGAAAAGAAAAAAAGCACATCAAAGACGCTTGCTAACACCTGCAGTACACCGCCGGCATCTCGTCTACATTCAGCTGGGGCGTCGCGGCGGCCAAGATCACGTTCGCCATCCTTTACATCCGCGTCTTGCCGCAGCGTTTTCTTCTGCTGCTCAACAAATTTCTCATTGCCTTTCTCATCGCCCAGGCGATTGAAGAGTCGCTGATTGCCATCTTGCATTGTCGACCTGTTGAGGCTGCCTTCAAGATTGGCGTCCACGGCGAGTGTCTGAACATGAACGTGCTGTGGTGGAGTACAGTGAGTGCAATGAGTATCTCTTCGTGATGTTGACTGACCGGACAGTTTGTATTCAACATGTGCACCGATCTCATCCTCTTCGTCCAACCGATCCCCACGGTATGGAGGCTGCAAATGGCCAGGACGAAGCGACTCGGACTTGTCGTGATGTTGTCGCTGGGACTGCTGTACGTGAGCGTCTCTCCTCGTCTCGCCATTAGTCCACTAACACTCTGTCATAGTGTCTGCATCATATCCATCATCCGTATCATATACGCCAGTCGCATCCAAGAGGATCTTACATGTTCGTGGCCCCCCTTCCCCCTCCCTGTGAATCCTGCCTCCCCCCCCTGACGCTGATCAACCTAGACCGCATAGCCGAAGCCATGATCTGGTCCGTCGTGGAGCTCGCGGCGCTCATCACGTGCTCATGCATCCCCTGCCTCCGCCAGATCATCCAGCAGATCCCCTATCTCAACCATGCCCTCGGTTTGTCAAGCAACAAGACACCTCACGGGATCTACGAGCACTCGGGCCAGCCTCCTCATGGGTCCGCCCCTTTCCGCACCCACAAGCTCGACTACCTGCCCTCGCGATCCAAGGCGTATGCCCACGGCACGAGTGGCCACTTTGGCACAATGAGTCACGCCGCGGCGGGTGCCACCGGCACCCCGAACGATAGCCAGGAGGAGATATTCCCACACAAGAAGGACGGCAATGGACGGATCGTGGTGACCAAGGAGGTCACACACAATGTGGAGTACAACCGCACGCAGACCGAGTCCTCGCCCTCCGGATCACTCAGAGACGAGGATACGCCGTACCCAGTGCGGGCGAGCAAGGACTGATTGAGATGTCCTGCAAAACAGGAATCAATATTTCGTTGCACTGTATCGATGAGCGTGTTGTGTGACGGAATGACCGGCAAGACTCGATTCAAAGCTAACCCAAGTCCTTCCTCCCGCTCCTGATCTATGTGCAGTGCACATACCAGGCGCAGCCTTCACACGACTGGTCCGCGTAGCAAGGCGCGCCCTCCTCGCTGCACGATGTTTCGCCAGCGCAGTCAAGGATAGCCGCGAGCTGGCCCCAGATGCACTTGAGGCTCTCGTCCTCGGGCTTGTACGGGTTCTTGGCACAGCGACCCTCACCCGAGGGGAGCATGGCCAGCGCCAGGGGCGCGGTGGCGAGGATGGTGAGTGCAGAGGTGACGCGCATCTTGGATGGTGTCTGGACCGCGTTAGCGATGCGTGGAGTGCGGTTCGCGGCAGTGGTGTCACGTACGCTTTGTTTCTCGGGGATGGTGTGTTTAATTCAGGATGCTGGCTGCTCTCAGGACGAGGAAACACCGCCACTCTTATAGTCCCTCAGCAGCATCATGACCACCGGATTTCCCTCCGCCTGTCTCCATGTTACGGGGCAATCTGTATGCAGGGACAATGCAGGTGTCAGACGGAACGTCCGATCCGGAGCCAGGTGTTGAAGCAAGATCATACCTCCAGCTTGCTGATCTGGGTGCGTTGCTCATCCCTCAACGCCCAGGTCCTGCACATCAACCTCACGAGGCTGGTGGCAGGATGTTTTCTCGAGAAGACGACGAGAGAAAGTACTATGGCCATGGCTACGTGTAACGGGAAGCATGTTGAGATCCCTTTTCACTGAAGGCGCTGCTGACCGCCAACTCGAACCGCCAAGGAAGCGAGGTCCGATTATCCGCATGCCCGCCTTCATCCTTGGACAAGTGCTGACGCCTTCACCGATGGTTCACCGATGGTTGTACGTCGCCAGTCGAAATGGCGCCTTCGCTGTCGAGGACGTGAGCTCTGTGAACCAAATCCCCATTGATCATCACCGAGACTGGCAGAACCGTCAGGTTAGTTAGATCGACGGCACCATTTCGAGTCTTGGCCATTATCCGTAATTCAAACGGAGACACGACCTCATTTTGACGACTGGACTTTATGCTTGTATCCAAGTGCAGCCAGTCAATCAGACTTGCATTTCATCTTCCCAATGGCCGACACGGTTGCACCGCCTGCCTCATCGAACGCCATGGTTCGGTGTCGGAGCAGGACTGGAATTTCCAAGTACATTCATTGATGGAATCTGGATGCGCGAGGTCAAGTACATATTAATCAAACAATGAAGGCAAGGAGGGAAAAACGTTAAGGCCAATGTCAATTATCACACTCGTGGATCGTCGCGACCGTGGAACAAGGATCCGCATCCTACTTCCCACATGGTGTGAATGTGTGATGCAAGCCAAGAAATCCCTGACTATATATAGGAGGAGTACGTACTTACTTTCCCCTTTGGTGCAAACTATCCTGGAAGGATTCCCAGGACCAAATCCTACTCGCTTCTGGTCTTGGCGACCCCCCCAGGAATCAGGATCAATGCATGACGTTTCGAATTCGAGCCCTGCAGGAGGAGTGCCGATCGAATGCGAGGGGTAGGGTATCACTGCCGAGTAGCCAAACTGCCGCTCACGAGATCTTGATGCGTTGAAACTTGAGCCTCATGCTTCGGAATGCCCTTGCTCCCAGGGAAGAGCGAGCGGGCTGTCGACATGTTCAACTAGCAGGACTCTTCACGTGTTATGGATCGAGATTCGAGAATAGCATATACCATTTGCTACAAGTACATCTCGGGGCACCGGCCCTCGGCTGTTCCCTTGGCTCGGGAAGCGCCCTCGATATTCTTCAGATGCCGCTTCCCGAAGCCAACAGCCCAACTGTGGTGACGGATCCACGATCAACAGGCTTGTACTGCTCCCCTGCGCTGTACCCCCGGACCACACCAGAGGTAAAGTAGTTTCGATTCAGGACCCTGCAGGATTCACCAAGTGGGCTCTCGCTAGGCTCCAGCCTTGAAGAACGTCACGGCGCGACAGATGCTCAAGTGAAGGAATGAGCCATCGGTCCATCGGCACAGATACCAGGCGTCTCTTCACATCAGCCACAGGCGGCCTCAACTAGGATTCTCATTCTGGACGCGGTAGGTATCACAACGAGTCGCAAGCGCGGTTGTCTAAGACTCCGAAACGTCAAACGACCTAGCTAGTGGATGTAGTTGTTCATGACGTTGACGCATCTCGACTGATCATTGCCAAAAGCGCAATGGACTTTCCGATATCCTATCCGCCTATAAAGCAAGAGTATCTCGTCGCTGGAAACAAACCATCTTCTCCCTCCTCCATCCGGCCAGCCAACTACCACTCCGACAGCACAGACTCCCATCCTCACATCCTATCACCGCATCACACACAGATCCGACAATGAAAGCCTCCACAGCCTTTGCTCTCCTTTCCACCGGCGTTGCCCGTGTCTTGGCCGCCCCCTTCCTGGAGGCGCGCCAGGACAGCAACGAGTTCATCTGGGAGAACGAAGATGGCGTCGGCAATGCCCAGGCCAGCATCGGCGACGGGTTGATGAGCTTTGGCAACATTGTGCCTTCGACCACCCTCCAGCAGATCGACGAGCACTGCACCTTGACGGGCTGCACACCAGGCGAGGAGCTCTCTGTGCCGGCCGTGGTCGTCAACTCCAACTACGGCAACAACGTCGACATCAAGCTGACGGTCGAGGGCTCCTTCAACGCCGCGGGCGACCGCGGCAGCAAGGCCCAGCTGCTCGACCTCGCCAAGAAGGCCATGGAGGAGCTGTTCAACAAGGGCATAGCCACGTGGGAGCAGGACGTCAAGTACCTCGAGGACCGCTGCCCGGGTTTCCAGACCAACTGCAACCGTAAGTTTACTCCGGGAATGATCTCTATGAAGAGTGGAGTTGTTGGCTAACACTGCTCTCCTGCAGCCGATGGTGCCAAGTATGCTGATCAGTGGAAGAGCACCAACCACGTCAGTGTCCGCGTCAACAATGACGATGACGGTGGTCTCGCTGGGTTCCTCAACGTCGCATTTAGCTACGGTGACACGGAGGGTGGCGTCTGCGGCGCGCTCACCGCGGCCGGTGTAGGACTCGGCCTCGCCAACGCCTTCTCCGGCGCTGGCCTCGTCCTTTTGGGTGTTGCCTGTGCCGAGATTTGATGCAAGAGTCGCCCGCTCTGGGAGAGCGTTGGTAGACTTTGTAGCCGGCGGCGGCTTTGTACATTTGCCCTGATGTGTTTACGACAGAGTCACATTCTTGTCTTATAGTTCATGGAGCGTCAATTTCAATCGCCTTATTCACACTTCCTTGCGGTCTATCCTGGTGACAGTACAAATGGACTCATTGTAGCTGCTCTATTTTCTTCCACCCAAAGAAGCGATATAATCTAGTTGCACTGTTCCTCGCAGACAATAGCTAACGCCGACTTGACCAAATGGTCCCATTCGTCTTCCTGCTCGACGACATCGTGTACTCGCGAAACTCCCATAAACGGAGTCCGAACGGCTGCACTGCTCATCAAGAAATTTCCATGTACAGCTTGCTCGCGAGCCGCCTTAACGCCTTGGCTGTCCAGATCATACATGCGCTCCATGATCTCGGCTCGGACCGTCAAAAAGGGGCAGTCGAAGGTCAAGTGCGTGTTCACGCACCCTTCGCACTCGCGCCAGATGGCGTCGAAATCGGCAAAGAGCGTCTTGCACCACGTGATAGTCTGCTGGAGAGAGTACAATTCACGGCCATAGTGAACGTACAAATCGTAGGCTTCATTGAAAAGCTCATCTTCGCTCGCAATGGGCCCAGGCGTGGATGACAGGAACGGACCGTCAAAGACGTCGTGCTGCGTCCAGAGCGTGGCAGGTGTAGGCTGACGCTGCTCGTACAAGTAACAGTCCCAAAACTCGCAGACGTTGGGGCGAGTGCAATAAATTGTCGTTTTCGTCAGCATGCAACATCCGTGCTGAGGGCACCTGAGTGCGTTGGGGATGTCGGTGTCCTGCTCGCAGTCGCAGGGGGGCGGGGTGCTTTGAGTGTCAACAATGGGCTTCTCGCCGTTGCTGAAGAGGGGGCGCACATCGCAGCGGAGCGAATGTGTCTCTAAAATGTAACACATGGCTTTCGTGCGGGTGGAGGTGTACTGTACGTAGTGGTGTTGTTGATTTTATGATGAGCGATGGTGATTTTGAGTCGGTGGCTATTGCGCTTGAGTGGTAATTCTAGTTGTGATGAAGGCAGTCACCTAAAATTCAGATCTATGGCTGCCTTTATAGCATGAGATTGTGTGTTTGGCCCCAGATTGCGCTGGAGAGGAGTGTTCCTGTGTTCGCGGTCAACGCACTGATGAATGGCCGGTGACACTTGGCGTTCGCGATAGAACAGAACCAGCCTTGCACTTTTCGAGCGGGAGAATTGTGAAAGCCTGTTCTGCAGCCAGATTGACCTTTTCCCCCACTGTTCTTTATTTTGGAATGGTGTTTGCGGACAGCAGGTCCCTTTGAAGGGCACGTGCAGACAACGGAGGGACAAGGACAAGGTGTTGCGAACGGCGCTTCTGCCAGCAGACAAGCGGACGACAATGAGTTTGAAAAGCAGTCCACTTAAAATTCAGGTCTCGCCTGTCTCGCCTGTCTCGCCCACCGCCAGTATTCCGTTGTGAGTTCACCTCCATCCAGGCACATCTGACAGAAGGAGCCTTGAGTCCTTGACATCCACCTAACAGTCCCTCTTGAGAAACATGGACACCGCAAACAGTCCCATCCCCTCATATAAAGTGTATCACACATATATGCGTTGTTCCTGCAGAACCTGAAAATCTTTCCGACCTTGGCGAATGTATCGAAGCCGTGACAACAACGCTGCTTTGAGGCAGCTCGCACAAACGACCCTCGTGTTGTTGACCAGGCGATGTTTCTCCACATTCTCATCCCAAGGCTGCGCTTGTGACTCTGAGAAAAATGAGGGATCTTGCTGGTCTTTCCGAAACACTAAGAGTAGCCGTTCAGGAATGTCAAGTCAAAATGCAGGGGAGGAGCTCGAGAATTTGAATTTAAAGTTATAAGCCAAATTAAAAAGAAGCATCCCATCACCAATCACAGGGCGTGTGGTCTAGGGGTATGATCCTCGCTTCGCAAAGCCAATTCGGCATATCTTGTGTCTGCGAGTGGTCCAGGGTTCAATTCCCTGTTCGTCCAACAACTGTTTTATTTTTTGCCCCTGTCGATGTCAACAAGATGCTCCAAGGCCAATATCGACGAGTTGAGTGAGACTTTGAGTAATGTTGCCGGTAAATTTTTTTTGTTTTTTTTTTTAATTTTTTATTTTTTGTTTTGCTGGAACCAGCGTTCCCCGCGATAATTGCTTCTCCTCAAACATTGCCTCATTAGGAACTTCCACGTGTCACTGACATGGAGCTAGAACATCCACGATGTCGCTCTTTATATGTAGTCTCGACTCTTGACTTCTCAACGACCAACGCTTTCTAGACTAGCATGTCAATCACTTTAAATTATCCCCCGGAGCTACCACGTTATCACTCCATTCGCCCGCTTGCTAGAATGATCAGGTGGCTCTCGTACTCGGCCCCGTGCCCGGATTGGGACTTTCCCCACCTCGGCCTGTCCCCGCTCCGCCCCTGCTTTAAGATTTCGCACCAGTGGTCGCAGTGCCGACGTCGCATCGCATGGCATAGCATCGCATCGTATCACATCAACTTGTACACCTCGGCGCGCAGCATTCGTCGTGGGTGTCAGTCGACGTTCTGAAATCGAACTACTACGCGGTGGCCAAGACATGGTCTGAACCGAGGAGCTCCCTGAAACGGACCCGTCAACTCTGCGTGGGAGTCAGGACTCAGGGGTTAGGACCCAGGGGTGAGGACCCAGGCCCTGGAAACATCCATGCTTCGACCGGGGCTTCGAAAGACCGTATTGACTCTTGAAAGGCCACGGCACTTGGGGCCAATGGGTGCCGAGACGTCTGCGTGCCGAATAAGCGGAAACTCGCCAGGGTCACACGCCTTTGACTGCAGCACGTTATGTTATGCGCGCTACTCACGTCTTGACAGCTCCACGCGTTTGATGTTTCACCAACGGAGTCACGAACAGGTAAACGAGAACAAATTGGCCGGGTAATTGGCAGTACCATGACCGGGTCTCGCCGGTGCCATGTAGATTGTTTCCCATCCGCTATTTCTGTGGTGCGCTCGCGTATAAGACTATATATAAGTGCGTGTCAAGTCCCCTTCACTTGATCTACTCTTCCATCCCAGCACCAGCAACAACAGCAGTACACAGTTTCCCGGTGAAACATTCCATTCTCTCATCCCCAACATGCGTCTCATCACTCTATCTTCGGCTGTGCTGGCGCTGGCCTCCGCCGTCGCTGCCGCCACCGGCAAGGCGGAGGGCTTCGCGGCCAGCGTCACGGGAGGCGGCAACGGCAGGACCGTGTACCCTTCCAGCAACTCGGAGCTGGTCAACTACCTGGGCAGCAGCGAGCCGCTCAACATTGTCCTGACCAAGACGTTTGACTTTATCGGCTCCGAGGGCACGGCCACCGAGGACGGCTGCCTGCCCTGGGGTACCGGCTCCAAGTGCCAAAAGGCCATCAACAAGGACAACTGGTGCGGCAACTACCAGCCCAACGCGCCGAGGACGCGCATCACCTACGACAAGGCCGGCATGCTCGGCATCACCGTCGGCTCCAACAAGTCCATCGTCGGCCAGGGCAACAAGGGCGTCATCAAGGGCAAGGGCCTGCGCATGGTCAGCAACGTCAAGAACATTATCATCCAGAACATCAAAATCACCGAGCTCAACCCCGAGTTTGTCTGGGGCGGCGACGCCATCACCATCAACGGCGCCGACCTCGTCTGGATCGACCACGTCACCACCTCCCGCATCGGCCGCCAGCACATGGTCTTTGGCAACCAGGCGTCCGGCCGCGTCACCGTCTCCAACTGCGACATTGACGGCCGCTCCAGCTGGTCCGCCGACTGCTCCGGCAACCACTACTGGGGCATGTACTTCACCGGCTCCCAGGACATGATCACCTTCAAGAACAACTACGTCCACCACACCAGCGGTCGCTCCCCCAAGGTCCAGGGCAACACCCTCCTGCACGCCGTCAACAACTACTTCTACTCCAACCCGGGCCACGCCTTTGAGACCGCCTCGGGTGCCATGGTTCTCGCCGAGGGCAACGTCTTCCAGAACGTCAAGGCCACCGTCGAGAACGGCGGCGGCCAGATGTTCTCCTCCCCCGACACCAACACCAACGCGCAGTGCAGGTCCGCCCTCGGACGTCCCTGCCAGCTCAACGCCTACGGCAGCTCTGGCAAGCTGACCGGTACCGACACGGGCTTCCTCGTCAACTTTAAGGGCAAGACGATTGCCGCCGCCAGCACGGCCAACGTCGCCAAGGGCGTGGTCAACACCGCTGGCTACGGCCGGGTCTGAGTACTTGGGTTCTGAATAGCCCTTCCCCTCCTTCTTCCTCTCTTTTCTTCTTCTTCTTCTTCTTCCTCATACCTGTATATAGACACGTATTCTTCTGGAATCAATGAACAGTGTGTAATTATTGCCTGCCTGCCTGCCTCTCTCTCTGTGCCTTGTTAGACCGCTCTCGATGCCCTGGCCTTGTTCTCCCGGTGTCTCCTCTCCTTGGCCGCCGTCTTGCGCCTATTCATCCAACTACGGTTGAGATCGCGCCTGTTGTCCCAGAACCACGACTGAAAGTCGCTCGTCGCATCCTTCGGCTTGGCCACGCCCTCCTCTGCATCCTCCTCTTCAGCTTCGTCCTCATCTTGGCGATCGGCCCAGAAGTTCTGCATCCGTGATGGGTGAGCCGTGTCAGGCGTCGGTGCGGCGCTTCGCAGGTTGCGCCACTCAAAGTCCTGGCGGGTGTACGGTGTCATGGGCACGGCTGGGGCCGCGTCCTCGTCTGCTTCGTCATCGTCGTCCTGGGCGTCGTCGTCGTCGTCATCGTCGCCGTTGCCGAAGAAGCTGAAGGACTGCGTAGCGGGCGCCTCTTCTTGGTCCGCATCCTTTTGCCGCTTGTAGAGGGCTTCTAGGGGATGGACTGTGCCGGCGGGCGTGGCTGGTGGTGGGGGGATATCAATCTTGAGGCTGGAGGACGAAGTTCGACGATGTGCGGCTGTAGACTTGGGTGTAGCGACTGTCTTGGCGACCGGGGCGTCGTCGTCTTCACTGTCGGAACCAGAAGAGCTTGTGTCGTCCGAGTCGGAGGCTGGAGCAGGTTGCGGCTCTGTCTGCGGTGCAGCAGCTTCCACCATGGTCTCGTCCTCAGACGCACTCGAGGATGTATCACTCGAGACGTCGTCCGCGGTAACTTTAGCCGAATCCTGAGTTTTTGGCTCTGCTTCCTCGTCCTCCTCAGACGAGGATCCGCTGCTGCTCGTGTCGCTGTCCTCCTCCACAACGACCGGCTTCTTGGCCTTCTTGCTCTTCTTCTCTGGAAAATTGACCTCCTTCTCCTTGACCGCCTCCACGACGTTGCCTTCTGCGTCCACCCATCCCTCGCCCTCCACGTACTCCTCGGCGCCAGCGCGCCCCTTGACGCCCTCGTCCTTCAGGAAGCCGGGGAACTTGATCGTCTTCTCAAACTCGTGCACAGTGACCTCTCGGCTGCTACTGTTCTTCCTGCGCTTCTTCTTCTCGCGCTTGTCCTCCTCAGGTAGATTTCTCGTCGCATTGGGCGGCACCGTGGTTTTGAGCAGGCACTCTTCGCCGTCTGTGTACTTTGACTTTGTCCGCTTCTTCTCCTGCTTTTCCTTCTTTGTTTCCTTCTCCTCCTTCTTCTCAGCTTTGTCCGCCTTCGAAACAGAGCGGTCCTTCTTCTTGCGCTTGGACGATTCGGCGGGTGACTCTGTCCAGCCACGCTTGACCTTGCGACCCGACAGCGCGACTCCGTCTACGACGTTCTCCTCGCGCTTGCGCTTCTTGGAAGACGCATCCTTCTTCACCCTTTTCTCCTCTTTCGTGGACGAGCCCATGTCAACTGGCGGCTTGGCCTTTTCGATTCGGACTTTGCTACCCTTGAGCACGGCGCCGTTGAGCTTCTTCTTCAGCTTTTCTGCTTCGGCGACGGGCAGGTCGACGTAGCCGTAGCGCTTCTCGGGAAACGTCTCAATGGTGTGGAAGGAGACGTTGCGCGCCGACGTGGAGGCGGGCAGGTAGGTGGTGAGAAGGCCGCTGTCGAGGGGCGTGATGTGCAGTCGGACGTACTCGGGTTCGAGGGTCATTGCTTCCAGGGCGGGAACCCGGTCAGAGCGCGGGGGGTTGGGGTGCGTAACAATAGATAGTACAGACAAAGGTTAATCACGAAGGGACGGATGAAGCTTGTCTTGTCCGTGCGTTTCGCAAAGTCGGCGGGCTGGCAGAAAAATAAAAAAATGGAGCCGCAGTCATGTGGGGCGCCACGATTTCAGGGACTCGAGGATTCAGTCAGTTCATCTTTCAGTTGTAATTCCCTACAGTAAGTCAATATGTTGTATCCAGATCCTTTACAGCAGCAGAGCTGAGCATTAGCATTACAAATCCCAACGCCAGTATACAGACATGCAGTCGTGAGTAGTGTACAAAAAAGGCCCCCAACGCGCCTTGCCTCAGTCTTTCCCTGGCAGGGACAGGATACTCCGGGGATTCCTCTCCCTCTCGTCGCCCCCGATAGCCTTCCACCAGACATCACTGCTCCACCGGATGATGCGCTCGGCCGAGCCCTGCAGCGTGGCCGCGGGCCTCACGTCCAGGAAGAAGACGGGCTCGCCCTCGGGGTCGTCCGCGCCGGCGTAGTAGTCGATGATGTATCGGATCTCCTTGCGCTCGCCGTTCTGCTCACGCGCCACGTACCAGTCGTGCCGGTCAAACGGGGGCTCTGTGCCAAACTTGGAAGGGTACATCCACCCCATGACCTGGAGCATGGTCGCCTTGGGCGTCAGCTCCTTGGGGCGGCCCTGGAAGCGGACGAGGGACGGCTCGAGGTCGGTACCGTCCCAATGCCGGTCGAGCTCCTCCTCGTAGTGCTCTTCGCCGCGCTTGCAAATCTGCCACCCCTTGTACAGGCCCCGGGCGAATCGGTTCTCCCAGCCCAAGATCTCTTTCCACGCGCCCTCGTTCAAAAAGTTGTGCACGGACACCATGGACTCGACGGCCGTAATGTCCGTGTCCTCGTAGCCCTTTCGCAGCAGCGCATTGTACATTTGCTGCGGGGAGGGGTATTCCCAGTTGCCGTCACCCGAGCCCCTGGGGATGGTGCTTGGTTCACGCGACGTCGGGAGGGCGTACGTCTGGTCCTTGGCGCGCTCCTGCGAGAGATCGGGGAACATGTAGTTCAGGGGGTTGAGTTGTGACAGTATCGACTTGGACTCTTTCTCCTTCGATGCGTGAGGCACGGGGCACCCGCCAGACGACGCTGGCACTGCTCCTGGTCGTTGGTCGTGCGGGACGGGGCATCCTGATGTCGATGGCGGCGCGACAGGTTTGGACGGTGTCAGGGCGTCGGCAGACTTCTGGTGCATCGGGCAGCCAGGCTGGGCATCGTCAGTGACGAGATCAAGAGCGGTGGTGGCAGCATAGGGGACTCACTGGTGGCTCGCGACCTGGAGCGACAGGCGCATGGCCGGCAGGCGTCTGCACGGCAGCGACGGGTGTGTCAGCCCAGAACCAGCCCATTTTGGGAGAGGAATTATAATGATAGTAGTAGAGACGAGGTGGGAGCAAAACGCGTTTGTACAAGATCGATCACAGAAAATCAGCGTGGCAGCCGCTGGCTGGATGGGGGCAAATGATGGATGGACAAATTTTTGGCGTCCGTCCAGTCGTCGGAGCAATTCGCGACCACGCGCGCATCCTTGTCCATGACGCCCGACACATGCCATTGTGACCGACTGATTACCCGATTTATCCCCGCCGGGACCACCGACGTCACTCATCGACTTCAGGGCAGATTTCGAGATCATTCTCCTTGGACGTGCCGGTCACGATCATCAGTGGCCTCTTTCTTTTCATTTTTCTACATCCCCGCCGCGACATGTTATAGACTGCCATGATGAGGACTTGGCTCCTCCTTGGCCGCCTCGGCGCGCGGTCAGGGATCCGCGAGGCGCCCCAGCGATGCGCCCATGCGCCGCCAGCATCCATCCGGAACCTCACAACACAGTCAAAGCCCTTTTTTCGTCTACCGCCTCCGCCACGGGGTGCTGGAAAGGGGAGGATAGCCTTACGCGCATCGGCTGGCGCGGCCGCCCTCGGTGCGGGTGTGTTCGTCAAGGCTTCGCAGCAGGAAAATGGCGACAACCAGGACACTGGTGAGAGACGCATGCTCGAAATGTCACGGGAGGAGATCAAAAAGGGAGTTTCGGACCAAGAGCGTGGGATCCAAAGGATGATGCACAAATTCGTCCTCTATTTAGACATGTACATCTGGGAGCCCATCTGCACCGGCTTGCGCTTCCTCCAGCTGGTCGTCATCTTCGTCCCCGTCATCGTCACGGTCCCGGCGATATGGATCGGCAGCCGCCAGCCAAAGCGCGACAATGAGCGCTCTGGGACGCTGTGGTGGTACGGCTTCCTCGTCAACGCCATGGAGCTGGCAGGTCCGGCCTTCATCAAGTTGGGCCAGTGGGCTGCCTCGCGATCGGACATCTTCCCCAACGAGATGTGTGAGATCATGTCCAAGCTGCACTCCAACTCGCAGGCCCATTCCATGCACGCCACCAGAAAGACGCTCGAACAGGCGTTTGGTGGGAAGGCCTTTGAGGACATCTTTGAGGAGTTCAACGAGACACCGCTCGGTGTCGGTGCCATTGCCCAGGTCTACAAGGCCAAACTGAAGCCGGCCCTCGTCGCACCGGCCGACTCGGACCTCGTGCGCGACGAGAACATGCTACGAGACAACGTCCGACGTAATGTCGAGCCCGTGCTCAAGAGCTCGCCGAAGCGCGTGCCGTCCAGCTACGTCGCCGTCAAGGTCCTGCACCCCAACACAGAGCGCACCGTCCGGCGGGATCTCCGGATCATGCACTTCTTCGCCTCGGTCCTCAACGCCATCCCGACTATCGAGTGGCTGTCTCTCCCCGACGAGGTCGCCCAGTTCGGCCAGATGATGAAGCTACAGCTTGACCTGCGCATCGAGGCCGCCAACCTGACCACCTTTCGCCAAAACTTCCGCGACAGGTCGACGGCCTGGTTCCCCTATCCATACACCGACTTTACCACGCGCAACGTCCTCATCGAGGAGTTTGCCCAGGGCATCCCCATTGCCGACTTTATGGACTACGGAGGCGGTACCTTTCAGCACGACATTGCCGACGAGGGCCTCGACGCCTTCTTGAGGATGCTGCTGCTCGACAACTTTGTCCATGCCGATCTGCACCCCGGCAACATCATGGTTCGCTTCTACCAAGCGGCGCAGCCCGATCTCAAGTTGCGCCAGCCACCACCCGCGCACCCCGGGCCAGGCCCACAGGCCGATGTCACAGAACAGGTCCTGGAGCGCCTCCGTCCCTTCAAGCACGCCCGTGACAAGGCCGGATGGGAGGCCGAGCTGAACAAGCTCGACCACGAGGGCTACAGGCCGCAACTTGTTTTTATCGACACGGGTCTCGTCACGGAGCTCAACGCCACCAACAGGACGAATTTTCTCGATCTCTTCCGGGCCGTCGCCGAGTTTGACGGATACAAGGCCGGCCACCTCATGTGCGAGCGCTGCCGCCAGCCCGACGCCGTCTTGGACAAGGAGGTCTTCGCCCTCAAGATGCAGCACCTCGTCCTCAACGTAAAGTCCCACACCCTAGCCCTGGGCAACGTCAAGATCGGGGACATTTTACAGCAGGTGCTCAGCATGGTCCGCAACCACCACGTCCGCCTCGAGGGCGACTTTGTCAACGTCGTCATCTCCATCCTGCTGCTCGAGGGCATCGGCCGGAATTTGAATCCAGACGTCGACCTCCTGAGTAGCAGTGTGCCCATCTTGCGACAACTTGGTGCTCAGAGCGGCAGTGAGATGCTCCGGGGCGGCGACTTCTCCATGATGTTCGTCTGGATGGGCCTCGAGGCGAGGAAATTCATGCAGGCCAGTATAGAAGATGTGAGTACCCACTTTCCTTCCCTTTCGCAGTCGCGACGTGTGCTGACCGGCGCAGGTGGAACGATGTGTCAAGTACGACTTGTTGTCGCCAAATGTATAAAACAAATAGAGCACATGCACCTCATAGAGTTAATAGTATCGATTCTGTGCAAACGGTGCCAGTGTCCACTGCGTTGCTAATCACCACTCCCTACCAACTCAGCACTCTTCTCCCACAGGCCCCGCAGTGCGGCCGTTGTCCCGTCATCGCCCTCCACGGCACTTGAGCCACTGAGTCTCTCCTCGCCAAAACTACTGCCGACCGTTGTCTTTGTCGTCCTAATCGAAGCGGTCGGTGTGGCTGGAGGTGCGCCGCCGACAACAGGCATGCTGACGTTGCGCGAATGGCGAAGCGGTAGTTGCAGCTCCATTGGGCGCTGTTTTCCATTGGGGCCGGTGGCTGTGTTCGGACGCGTCGGTATCCTCTTTGCCCTGTCGAGTTGTGAAAGGCGCGCCAGGGAGCGCGCAATGGGGTTCTGGTACCGGCGTACCACAAGGTACTCCATCCCCGTCTTCTCCAGTAGCTTTCCCATACGGAAGTCTCGACTTCTTGGGTCCGTGAGGATAGGTGTGCCTACTGATGCTGTGGTATGTTGCACGCTAGGCTCAATGGCGGTGCTCGCGCGTTGGAGGTTCAGCTTCTGCTGAATACGCGATGTTTCGGCGGGAAGCGCAGAGCGCCTCGCTGGCGTGGGGACGAGGGCGCTATCGCTACCTCTGTCCACCTGCCTGTTCTCCTCGGCCGATCGCGACAAATTAGCCATTGACTTGGGTCGCTCTGGTAAAGCATCATGCTGGCGCTCCTGAGTGTGGTAGAATGATCCTTGTGTCGTTATCCCCGGCGTGCTTGGATCGTCAACAAAGCGAGATGTCAGACCTTCCTTACCACTCCCTAGTATTGTCCTCATTGACTCTGGGTCCTGGGGGGATATACTCGGCGCTGCACCCGCGCTGTCATTCGTCATCATGGGTGGTGCTCCCGTGGAGGGTGTCCGTTGTAACAACCTCGACGTAAGATATTGTTGATGCTGCTGCACAGCCACACTCGGTGCTCTGCCTGTGTCCTGCGGGCGTGACGCCAACGGCGATGGCTCGCTCGGGGTCTGTGGTCTCGAGTTGCCCGGCCGTACGGACGATTGCGCGCTGGAATTGAGAGATCCCTTCCTCGACATGTGCGGTGAGTTGGAGCCACTGGCATCGACCCACTCCTCCTCCCCTGCGCCGCTGTCTTCCTCGTCGTCGTCGCTGCCGAGATCAAAATGCACCGTCGACTTGCTCGACTTGTGCCTCTGCTGCGGCTGCTCTTGCTGGGCCTGTGCGCCTGCGCTGCCACTGGACAACCGCTTTATCTTATCGGACGATTTGTTGCGGCTGTGCTTGACGTCGCCGTGTGAGCGGTTTCGCTTCAGACTCGATTGGGATACATTCTTGACCAGATTGGCGGAGGAATTGTTGCGCGATGACGTGAGCTTGACCTCGCTCGTGGCTCTTCGGTGCGTTGTCGGTCGCTGCGGCGCGCCTTCGTTGTGCGGCCGTGCTTTGGCGTGCAGCGCCTTGGACGAGGCGACGCGTGCGTGTGGCCTGCCGGTTACTTTGTGCTGCTTGTGAACGTGGTGATGCTTGTGGCGCTGGTGAGATTCTGTTGTTGAGTCGCTTTCCTGCCGCGGGAGAGGGGGACGTTGTTGCTGCTGCGCAGAGGACGATCTTGATTGGGCGCTGGCGGAGGACGCGCCAGCGTCGTGCTGGGAGTCGCGCGCCATACTGGCCGTACTATGCTGCAGGACGGGATGTATGATGGGGGTAGGAAGTTCAATGGCAGGGGAGCGAGCCAAGGAAAAGTACGGCTGAGCAGGACGTGACAGATCTATTGTCTAACAATGCCTACTCTCGCATGAATAGGAGGCTGATGTAGCACGATTACGGCAGGAATCGGGGCCAATTGATGGCGGTGTGAGCAATTGTGTACTGGATGCACACTCGGATGGGAGCCCGGCAGGTCGGGAGCAGGGAAGCTGGTGGTTGGAGGGTGTGTTGGTCGCAAAGGGTTGGTGTTTTAGTGGGGTTCCATGCCGGTCAGCGTGTAAGTCCGACCGTGTCGGACCACATACTCCGATTACCCTAGACACAGTTGTCAGTTCTTTTCAAGTGTTTCCCTCGGACACATTGGGGACAAAAAGTTGAGGGCCATCCTGAGTAAAAACAAACGGTTGAATAGAGATACGCACGAGGGCGCAGGATAGTTGTTCTTTTGTGCGTTGTCATGTTACAACGACATTCACCTTCGTCGTTGGTACGAGCTTACACAATCATTGATTTCAACGTCGGCAAAACGCGCGCACACTGAGCGAAGAAGTGCTGGCAGCCTCGTCATGTGCGACACAATCAGTACATATATCTCTTCATCAGCGATTTCAGTAAGATAATTTGGTTGTAGTGCCGGCCAGCAGACGTGTAGCGATGGTCATCCAAGGACTCACGTGACGTATGCACACGCACTTGAGCGACCCCACGCCTGACCTCATGGGCGGGTCCGAGCCAGCAGGCGTGTCTGACAGGACCCTTCATCCCCAAAGTCCATCAACCAGAAACTCGAAACAAGCATTCCTACCACACCACGAAATTCTCAACTTCTTTCGCCCATCATGTCACTAACAGAGCTGCAAACAGAGCGACAGCAATACCAGGAACAGGTCGGTCTTTGTGTGCCCAATCCCCGATTGCAGCCTTCACTAACGTCCCTCAGCTGGACATTGTCGCAGGCCAAATCAGAGACGATCCCGATAACAAGGAGCTCGCGAGTCTCAAAGAGGAGTTAGATCAATTCGTGGCGCTTCTCAACGACAGCATTGCTGAGTTACAGCCCAAGCAGGCACCGACGACAGGGTCGCCCAACGCACCCACACCACAACCCGCTGAATCCGAGAAATGGTCGCGAGAGAATCACCCAGCCTTTAAGAAAGCTGCGCCATATGTCGAGGAGAAGGACGAGACCCCGGTCAGCTACCAGGTGAACGATACCGTGTTGGCGAAATGGCTGTCAGGCGACAAGGCATTCTACCCGGCCAAAATCACGTCGATCACCGGCTCGTCTGCAGCGCCTATATACGTCGTCAAGTTCAAGAGTTACGACAACGTCGAGACTTTGAGAGGCAAGGATATACGGCCCGTCTCTAACAAAAGAAAGGCCGATGGTCCTCCGGCACCGGTCGCGCCACCAGCACCGGGTGTCGTGTCCTCGGCCGGCGCCAAGTCATACCCTGACGCGAAGAAGGCCGCTGAGAGGGACGACGTGCCCCAACCACCCAAGCCGAAGAAGATCAAGGCGAAGAAGGAGCTCGAGACCAACAAGAACAAGTGGCAAGAGTTCAACGCCAAGTCCAAGTTTGGCAAGGCGCAGAAAAAGGACAGCATGTTCCGCACGCCAGAAGGCGTCCACGGCAGAGGTCAGTCAGCTTGGTTTTCCCCCCCGAACCGCTAACACTTGCTAACAAGTTGCAGTTGGTTTCACTGGCTCAGGCCAGTCGATGCGCAAGGATCCGTCGAGGAGTCGACACGTGTACCAAGTAAACGAGGATCTGGACTAATTTTGTGTGAGACGCAGATCAAACACGTCCGCGCGTCATGGTTCGCGTCTACGTACCAGCGGAGACTGCGGAACCAGGGCAACAAACGGTCCCAGTGGGTTTCCACGGCAGCAGCGCTCATCTTTGCAATTTTGGAGTCATGGGGGTCCAGGTTGTGAGTTATACACCAAGTAGTTTTACGGTAGTTTACAGGGCAATCAAGCTTATGTGCCTACCCAGTTTTCAAGCCGACTTTGGCCATGACATCCCCGGCAATGTTCAGAAACGCTGACGCTCGCTCGCTCGTAGGCTCTGCAACAACCGTTGGCTTGCCTCTCTCGCCATCATCACCAATGTTGGGATGGAGCGGGATGTCACCCAAAAAGTCAATGCGGTGGTCGTTGCACATTCGCTCGACTCTTTCGTTCGAGCCGAATACGTGCGTCTCGCCGTTGCAATGCGGGCACTTGAATAGTGACATGTTGTGAACCAGCCCGAGGATGTCGACGTCCACCGTCTTGAACATGTTGATACCCTTGACGGCGTCCTTGGTCGCCAGCGTATGCGGCGTGGTAACTATGACAGCGCCATCGAGGATGACTTGCTGTGTGATGGTGAGCTGTGTGTCGCCAGTTCCTGGAGGAAGATCCAGGACAAGCATGTCCAGACCTCCCCAGTCAACCTCATGCAAGAGCTGCTGCACAGCTTTCATGACCATTGGCCCGCGCCAGACTACCGGGGCATTCTCACCAACCAGGTACCCCATGGACATGGTCTTTACGCCATAGTTGGTCAATGGCACGAGCTGGTTGTCTGCAAGTCGTAAGCCTCTATTGCGGGATGGTTGGGCCCGTGGGACTTACTACTTGACAAACGCGGTTCTCCTGAGAGGTCAAATAAGGTCGGTATCGAGGGCCCAAAGATGTCTACATCTAAGATTCCCGCACGTAGACCTTTTCGCGCGAATGCTAACGATAAGTTTGCTTTTCGAATTGTAAGCTCTGTGCGAGTCTTATCATTCGAGACGGTACTGACCAGCAATTGTGCTCTTGCCGACTCCGCCTTTAGCCGAGGACACTGCGATGACCTTGTCAACGCCGTTAATCTTTCGTTTCTGCGGTCGTTTTCCCCATGTAGGCGGTGTCCCTGATCGCGGAAGACCCTAGACAGTCAATCACTGCAATGGTGTCGCCACTCATGTTCACTTACCAGAGGGTTCTCGTGAAGCAAACCGCGTGTGAGCTCTAGGAAGCGAGCGGATGTTGGTCGAAAAGCCATGGCAGCTGGTCCGAGGCGAGATATGTGCAATTCATATGTTCAAGACAGATAGGAATTCAAATATGTAAATGAACACATCTGTCTGCACTGGCATTGCGAGCTCGATGCTCTGAAGTATCTCCCAGCCGCGTTGCGACCAAGTGGGTCCTGCATGACATGGCTTCCGACGAACGAATTCTGCCACTTCCGACCGCCTAAAAGTTCCAGTCCCGCCAAAGACCTAAAAATTCCATGTCGCGGGGCCTTTCTTCACATGCGATTGTCTCGAGCAAGTCAATATGGCAAAAGCAAAAGGTCGCGCGCATCTCTTCGAGGAGCCCGAGAAAGCTGCCAAGGGTGAGTTGGACCGCCAGCTTGCGCACCGGCATCACTGACAAGCCTGCAGACTACGATCCGGAGGCCGACCTCGATGCCGGCTCCATCAGCGGCAGCGACGCAAGTGAAGATGCCAATGCCGGGACGGAACACTACGAAACGGTGGGAAAAAGCAAGCTGAGGCAGAAAGAGAATGTGTCACTGGGCCCAGCGTATCGGGGATCAAAAGTTTCTCGAGCGGCCTTGGACCAGGAGAGCGACGAAAATGAGGACGAGGACGACGATGAAGAAGGCGATGAAGCATACGCCGATCCGGATCTGATCGACCTCGAGGCAGATGAAGCAGAGGCAAGCGACTCGGAGATTGACAGCGACAACGCGCTTGGCGAGTCGGATGCCGAGCACTTTGAGGGATACACTTTCCGCGGAAGCTCAAAACCCGCCAAGGCCAAGGCGAAGCGTGCGACGGCCGCAGACTTCCTGTCATCGTCTTCGGACGAAGAAGGCGACCCCAATGGCGCTGACGCGAGCGACGATGAGGACGAGGACGAGGACATGAACGATGGCTTGGATGAGCTTGCCAATGGAGGTGGCACCTCTGACGAGGACGAGGATGAGGATAATGAAAGCAGCGACGAAGAGGAGAGTGACTCGGACGACGAAGCTCCCAAAAAGATTGCTGGACCTAAACTGCAAACCATGTCCGGCCACTCTAACCCCGACGTCCAAAAGGGCTTGGCAATTCAGCAGCAACGCAAGGTCTACGATGGTCTCCTCAACCTGCGGATCCGACTCCAGAAGGCACTTGTGGCATCCAACACATTCCCCACGGTGGAAGATGCCTCGGAAGCCGAATCGGAGCCCTACGAAGCGGCTGAGGAGGCAGCCGTGAAGCTTCTCAACACCATCAGCTCGCTCAAGGGGACATTTGGCCCGGCCGGTGGGGCTGGCAGCAAGCGCAAGAGGGACGTGGAGAGATCCATGACGGCTGCACAGATGTGGGAATGCCTTCAGGAAGAGGACAAGAGACTGTCGAAAGCCCGCAAGGCGAATCTGGAGAAATGGTCGCAAAAGGTCCGCGCAGTGAACGATGCCTCCAGCAGGAAGAGCCTGGTGAGCAGTCTCGAGCAGCAGATCGACGACACCGAGTATCGACTCGTCAAGCGGACCAAGGTGCCCCGATCATGTGCGCCAGCCCAGGCCGCCAAGAGAGTGACCGAGGACGAGGACATTTTCGACGATGCCGACTTTTACCAGCAGCTGCTCAAGGAGCTTGTGGACCAGCGCATGGTGGACTCGTCCATTGAGCAGGCCAGCACAGTGCCGTCAGTCATGCTCACGGCGGCGCGGGACGTGAAGACGCGCAAGGTTGTCGATCGCAAGGCTAGCAAGGGACGCAAGATGCGTTTTACAGTTCACGAGAAGCTTCAGAATTTTATGGCACCCGAGGATAGAAGGGTATGGGAGCAGGGGGCCATTGATCGCTTCTTTGGCACGCTCTTTGGGCAGCGCCTGGAGCTTAACGAGGAGGACGTGCAGAGTGATGAGGACGATGACCTTGGAGGTCTTAGCGCGGAAGCAGAGGGTCTGCGCCTCTTCAAATAGACAGACAGACAAATTATATTGTATATACTCAAGACGACATTTTCTCTTCGGCTGGACCAAGAAGTGCATTGCGCAGCGAAGAGCTCCATCGTATTCTGTACCGTAGTATGACGGTAAAGACACCAACGGTCCAACCTTTGGTCCAGCTAGGCCGCTAACCCAGTGTTGAGGAACATGACCATTAACAAAACATGTACGACCAGGTGAATCCACGGGCCGCCCAATGTCTTGCCTAGCTCGCCTGTCGTGTTCAAGCCGCGCTGCAACCTTGCGATGGCCCGGTAGCTCGGCCAAGCGTGCCAAAACGCAAACGCAAAAGCGACCAGCCTCGTCGTCTCGTCGACGTCTGGCCTCACGAGGAAGATGAGGCTGATGAGGTTGGTGAAAAGGAGACAGCCGCCGTAGCAGTGCAAAATGAGTTTGGCCGACTCGGACAAGGGCGCGAGCTGTTTGTGCGGGCGTAGAACAAACGTAAGGCCGGCGAATGATGCGATGATGTCGTGGAGGAGAAAGGGGAGCTTGGCGAGGGAGACGAGCGTGGCCATTGCGAATTTGGCGCGCGTGGACGGAGAATTGGGTTGAGCTTCGCACGGGCGCCGCAATGGTCTATCGGGTGTAACAAGGTGCTGGTGATTTAGAACGCGAAATGGCGTGATGGGTGGTAAGCTCCAGTCATGTCCAGTCACGGTCTTTTTGCTTTGAGGCCAGCAGGTCGCGTTTGATGGTGTTGTCAGGTACGGTACCTACAGGTATCAATCAACATGGCTTGCGCTGACACTTTCACTCGCTTCGGTACGGTCGATCATGAAGATGACGTCATTTCCTGCCCATTCGACAGTCCATGGCGAGACTCGAGTCCTCATGGTCCTCGGGAACAATGCTGTGAGTCCGAGAGCTCATGGCCCCCTTCTAGTTGCTTTCTACCCGTTTTCTATCCGCTTTCTGTCGGCCACTACTTCGTACCAATGATTGGCTCTTCTCCGAGTCCAGGGTATGCACTACTTAAGACGTAACGACATACTCCTTGTCCTTCTCACTACTTGGCTCCAATTGGGATGGCATAGACCTAGGTGGCTTGAGCTTCTCCCCTGAGGTAGAATTTTAGGACTCCAAGCAGTCCATCACTCAACTTATCACGCTCGTTCATGCACGGCGGGCGCATCTACTTACCAAGCATTTGACCTTGCCTTTCCGACCGCCAGGGACCAGTAAAACTTTTTGCTAGATCAAGAGTACCCTAGTTTTTCCCAAGCATGTACGAACTATGAACGCCAGATCTAACGCGGCTCGGCTTTGTGTCTGGCATGTTTTCACAACGTCAACTTTGAAGCCCAAAGGCATTGGCCCAGTCCTTGCATCCGCGGTGCTATTAGAGCCATGTCTGACCAACTTCGATAGATAGGCAACTGTTCAACATCTCGAACAGTCACGAGGAATTTGCCTTTTCACGGCGTAAATGCTGGTTACGAGCAAATGTCGACAAGGCAAATGTCGACAAGGCGCCAAAGGATGGAGGCTTTTGCGGTCTGAACCCACCGTTGAGTTGAAGTTTAGATGTTCTCCTCGTACCTTCCATTGGAATCAAATGGAGCACCGCCTTGACCATTGCCGTCAGGAAAACCATCCCGACATGTCTCGCAGGGAAAGAAACTTCAGCCCAGCACGCGTTATTCCGGCATTGTTGTTGTTTTCGATGGATGTGACCATCTACAATTCTGGTTCTCTGGAGTATATAAGGGCGTCCATTTCCACCACAAACCAGGACCTCATTCTTCATCCTTACAACCTACAGACACTCAAGAAACCCTCAACTTTACCAAACTTCCTTCACCACTCTCAAGACTCCACGAAAGACAACAATCGTCTTCCGTCACAATGGTTTCCCCTCGCAAGTGTCTGGTGACTCTGTTCGCCACCCTGTTCGTCGGCAGCGTCACTGCCAACCACAACCACCCCCCCCCATCTGTCCATCTCTTGCCCGAGATGCAAGTCCAGGACTACCAATACCCGCGCTTCAGTCGCCCAGCAGACCAGTGCGACACATCCAGTCCGTGCTCGCCAGCCCAGGTTCTCTCCATGGGTTCCCGACATGAGGGCTGGCATTTCTGCGGCGCTGCGTTCAAGGAGGGCATCCTGCCCGTGTCTCTGGAGCTCGAGGGCCGTCAAACCATCGAGGCAATCACCGTCTCCTACACCGACGGTACAAAGTCTCGCTTCGGTCGGGGACCAGACTATGAGGGCATGCTCAAGGACCTCACCACCGCGACTCTGCTCCTGGATCCTCTGAAGGATCGCATTGAGCACGTGGCCTGGTACCCCCACGAGAACGGTGGCATTGGCGGTCTCGAGATGTACGTCTCTGGAGGAAAGATGCTGGGTAAGTGACCTGTTGCAAAATGCCCGTCCTGCACTGAGCTAACCTTGCTATGTAGTATGGGGCCCAACGTACATCAAGTACAGGACGGCCGCCAAGACGTACCAGCCTTCAGGGATGCTGCTCGGCATTCAGGGCACCGCCGGCAATGGCCTCCACAGCTTTGATCTCCTCACGACAAAGTCCAAGATCGCGGCCCTGCGTGTCGAGAACATCACCATCACCCCCAATGCGGGTGAGCTGAATGCGCTCCACGACAAGGGTCTCCAGGAGGAGCACAAGGCTGTGAGTCGCCACACACATGACGACTTTGCCGTGGCTGCCAAGGACTCCATCTCGATGAGTGTCAGTTTTGCTGTGTCCGACTCGGCGAGTCTGGACAAGTCGAGCTCGGATGCCTTCACGACGGGCGAGTCGTTGACAGAGGGCTTCACCATCGGCGCGGGTCTTGGCATCACGATTCCTTCCATTGGCACTTTGACCCCCAGTGTGACCTTTTCCAAGAGTCATACGCAAAGTGTCGGCTGGACGGAGACGAAGAGCTCTGGAGTGCATTTCGGGACGGCCACCACCGTGGGTGTGACGTACTCGTTCAATGCGGAGGCGGTCCCCAACACGGAGGTGCAGTGCGATGTTTGGCACTGGAAGCCAGCGGCCAGTACCGAGATCAAGTGGTACGGCGACGTAAGTGACTCCCCTCTGGATTATCATTGTCGAGGAATAATGACAAGTTCTAGTCCACCGTCCATTTCGAGGACGAACATCTCTCGTGGAGCTGGCTGTCGCAGGGTATCTACCACCCGGCTGATGACAACGCCTTCAAGTCGCGGTGTCGCCGACGCTGGCTCAACGAGACCTCGGACGGGGAGGAGCCAAAGATGGCCAAGGAGGAGGACATTGAGGTCGACGTTTCATCCAGTATTCATGGACGCGACCTCAGGGTGGGTGACTGGTTCGAGATTGATGAGTATTCGGTCACCCAGGAATACGATTACGGTGTTTGAGCGTTTGATTTTCTTACTGGAATTGGTCCTTGCACAATCATCTTTGATGGTTAATGTACATAAATAAAGATGAAAAGCTTCGAAAAAATTTCCTCTAAAAGAAATCAATAATTCTACAGTGTATTGTAGTGTGTCTGCTTTCTTTTCTCACAGAGCTTCAGTTTAAGTTCAGTTTGTTGTTGCTCGTACCTTATCTAATAGACGCAATCGGAGTGGGTGGGCCACTGGGCTTGTCATGCGCCCCGCCCCTGCAACCAGCTCCATGTCGATCCAATACAGACCCCACTGGGCGTGACGGACGAAGCGAAGACTGAGATGCAGTGAGACGGCATCCGTCCATGTCTCTGCCTTGAAAGGCAACTATTCCTCCTTGGCTTCAGAACGTGAAACAGGGCGGTTACAATGACTGTCTGGCTGCACAACGTGGTCAGTTGCAGCTGTTGAAGCGCTAGGCTGCTAGGCTGCTAGGCTGGTAGACGCAGTGGGAAACGGCACGTCGTGTCCCGGTTTTAACATCCCCTGGAGCCCTTGATAGGATATGTTGATTGCAATTACTAAACGTACTTGTTGAAGTACATGTCTTGACTTCTACTTACTTATCTCTTGGTGACGTTGAGGACATGTCTTACCACCAACAGCCACCAGCTCAACAAATGACGTATGCCTCTGAAACGCTGGGTTGCAGCAAGTCGGGCTGCAAAGGACGTAACCACGGGGTGGCTTGATGGTCCTTTGACCTCAGTTACTAATATCAGATTCCACCAACAATTGAATCCTTCATGATGTGCGTACGTTACGCGGTCCTGCAATCCAGTCCCCAAAAATTGTCGCGGACCCCAGCGGACATCCCCCTCGCCTTACTGCGTGCAGCGTCATTGCCCCCACCAGGCGCAGGGGTGAGGTTGAACCACCCGCCTCCAGGTTCAGGCACCCTGCGCACGGAGGCACGGAGCACTGGTAAGACTAGCGATTGCTTTCCTTTAAAGTATACTCCAAGCCCCATGTCAAGCCTCTTTCCCCGGTCTTTAACAATTCCTATCATTCTTGCCTATCGCCTTTTGCAAGTGGGATACCTTGCCAGCTACTCTTCGAAGCGCGACCCATCCGACTGCTACACATTATCACAACATTACGACACGACACGAAATAGGCGCAGCGCATCATCTTGACGTCTGACGAGTCTCACAAACATCTATACTATACCGTCCCATTATCTCAAAAGCCAGACTCACCGCTCTAGAAGAAAACACTTTGCTGCCTCTCCTCACCTACCACACATTGGTCGCCCGTCATGGCGTCATCGACTTCGTTCAGCGACATGAATTTGTCCATTGTTGGCCTTGGCACAGAGTATCCACCCTATGCGCTCAAGGCCGATGCTCTCAGCACGCTGAGCGACAGGTTCTACCCGGAGTCGGCGAGCATGAAGAAGGTCCTCGGCGTCAACCGGTACACAGGCATCGATACACGGTCTTCCATCGGGAACCCCGACCACCCCTCGGTGAACAAGGAAAAGGCTCCCTCAATAAAGGAACTCCACGACATTTTCATGAGCGATGGCGTGCCCCTCGCCATCCGAGCTGCTGGCAAAGCACTCAAAGAGTCCGCCATTGACGCCTCTCAAATCACACACATCGTCTCCACGACCTGCACTGACTCTGCCAACCCCGGATTTGACCACTACGTTGCCAAGGAGCTCGGTGTCTCCCACAAGGTGGAAAAGGTCTTGCTCCACGGTGTAGGCTGCAGCGGTGGCCTTGCGACACTGAGGACAGGTGCCAACCTGGCCCTGGGACATGCTGCTCGCGGCAAGCCTGCGCGCGTCCTGTGCGTGGCGCTCGAGGTCAGCACCACACTGGCACGTAGTGAGCTGGACAGCATCAGCGAGCTGCAAGAGACCAGGATAGGCGCGTGCCTGTTTTCAGATTGCGCCAGTGCGGCTGTGCTGAGCAATGGCATTGGCGAACAGGCCACACCTATCTACGACCTGCTCGGCTGGGATCACCGCACCCTACCCGACACTGAAGACGACCTGGGCTTTGATGTTGATCCACTAGGTATGTCGATCTTGCAATCTCAAGACACGAACACGCCAACTAACTGAGACGACAGGCTGGAAGGTCGTGCTGACACCCCGCGTGCCCAAGCTTACGGGTGCATCTATCAAACCCGCTTTCGAGGATCTCATGTCGCAATTACCAGATCTGCCCGCCAACTACCGCGCGCCGTCCGACTTTGACTGGGCCATGCACCCTGGCGGCGCCACCATCCTGACTGGCGCGGAGCGTGCCATGGACATTACCCCAGAGCACATGCGCGCGAGCTACGACACGTACATCAACCATGGCAACTCCTCATCCGCCACCATTTTCAGCGTCATGAACCGTTTGCGAAGCAAGGAAATGGACGAGCTGGCCCCTGGCGGCAACGTCAAGGACTACGTCGTTGGCTGTGCCTTTGGTCCCGGCATCACCGTCGAGATGTGCATGCTGAAGCGACACCAGCCTGGTGCGGGTGCATCGCGCGTCGTGCACGGCCTCCAGACGCCGCCCATGACGGACTCGGACGCGGCTAGTGACAATGTTTCCGATGGCGAGTGGTCGACGAGCGAGTCGGTAGAGGAGAGGTTGCCCGACGCCGATAGACAATTTGTTGCGCAGGCGTTGGAGCAACTAGACTTGGACTGAGCTAACTAGACAAGAAAAGAGCGTCGGATTATTCACCATATACACATGAGCGAAGTCGGAGTGGGGAGTTCTGTCATTTTGGTCTTTACATAGCGATAGGTGGTACCGTCGGTCCAAGGGGAAGACGGATATAATTGGTTGTTCTCGGACAGCTGTTCTTTCAGACTCATACCGTCAACATGTATTCTCCGTGTGCTCATCTCACCTCGGGCTCACGGCTACAACACTGCAAACGTGAGATCGGCGGGAAATTATGAAATTGGCGGGCCGTGTATGTGACACAGTTGGCGCGATCGAAATAGCATCATCGCAAGACAATAGTCACGCGGGTCCTTGCCTCCTCGTGCGAAGTAGCCGCTCGACTCACTCTCAGGTGAGGCGTACAGGACCACCGAGAACGGCAAGTGATCCTTGGCAGAACGGTGGACAGCGAGCTAGATGACCAAGCAAACCCACCTCGAGGGCTGATTCTGTATGTTGGACCGCTCGCGTGCGCGCCGATCTGCGCTCCCCCGAGTGTTGACTGTGCGCTGCTGGACGGATGGTGGGATCGATAGACGTGCATCACCTCGGAGACTCGGAGAGT
Source organism: Emericellopsis cladophorae (assembly GCF_022114955.1). Taxonomy (NCBI): domain Eukaryota; kingdom Fungi; phylum Ascomycota; class Sordariomycetes; order Hypocreales; family Bionectriaceae; genus Emericellopsis; species Emericellopsis cladophorae. Next base: position 167,784 of record NW_026250951.1, read on the forward strand.
TGAATTGCTCACAGAAGGGGCAAGTCTGCCTCGGGCATGCTAATGAGGCGCCACGATGACGACCGTGGGGTGGGCTACAGGACAGCTCAACGCGTAGGGAGAACCATTTGAGCAAGGGCCTGGAATCATCATCTTCGGCTGGTTCGTTCACGCTGCCCTCGCGCATTATCATCTGGCAAAGTGTCAATTGCCAATTGCCGGCATTGCAGTGGCTGCCATCGGCTCTATGGCGGATGAGGGCCGCTTGCTGTGGATCCTGGGGAAGGTCACGTGGCCCAATCCGACCCAGCAGCAGCGCCTGGAGGAAGCCGCGGAACAGGAGCTGGATGAGCAGCGACTGCCATTGCGACGACAGCAGCAGCAGTTGCCCTTTGCGCACGAATACCACGGGCAGGCGCTCTCCGATCCCTTCGCCGGCATGGAGCAGATTGAGAGCCAGGCTTTCGACTTGCATCAGCTCACACAGGCGCCCGTCCCCGTGCCTTTGAGCGACGCGACGCAGCGTCCCAGCCCCGGCGGTCCTGGTCCCGCGCTCGCGGCGGATCATTCCGCACCGCACAGCGTCCACGACGGTGTCAGCGCCAACATCGCCAACAACAACAAGCGAAAGTCGCTAGACGATGGTAGTGCGACGGGCGGGCAGGCTGGCAAGAACACGCGCAGCAAGAGGAATAGGGTGATTATGACCTGATCTTTGCATAGCCCAAGACGTGAAATGCTGACTTGGTTTCCCGCGGCAGTACATCTCGATCGCATGGTATGTACAGGAGCGGCGTGCGCGCGGGGGCAGGCATCACTAACACCCAGCTAGCAATGAATGCAAGCGCCGCAAGATCAAGTGCAACGGCGAAACGCCCTGCCAGCGATGCGGCAACCTGAACCTCGCCTGCCTCTACGCTCCCAATTGCTGCTCCACCAACTTCAAAGACTCGGAGGATTTCAAGATTGTGTCGAGCCAGGTCGATCGTCTCCAAGAGCAGGTGGAATGGCTGAATCATACCGTCAGGGCGATGCAGGCTGATTCGACACGACTTGCACCCATACAAGACCGACCGTTGCCGGCATTCTCTCCCTCACCCTCGTACCAATCGAACACTACCAGCCAGCCGCCACAGCCGCAGCCACCGCCGTCCTTTGTGCGCTATGGATCGTACCGGGGCCCGACGAGCATGGCGTACAGCCTGGATATCGCAAACAACACCATTGCCAACATGGGGTACAAGGGCATAGAGGAGGGCGAGGACCAGAGCGCTCCATCTACCTTTGAAGAAGTGCATGTCACGACAGGCGACGCCGGGCGAACAGATCCGCTCCTGGACTACACAAAGGAGGAAATGATACGGCTGTGCAGGCTCCATGATGAGGAAATTGGGATCATGTACCCGGTACTGGACGTCCAAGACGTGATTGCTCATGCGAGTAGCCTGCACGCCGTTATCGACTTGCAGCGCCACCAGCGAAGTCCGCTCTCCTTGAACGACGATAAGTCTCTAGAGTTGAAGATGGTCATGTCATTGGCCCTGCTGGTGGAGGAGCACGGACAGAGCGACAGAGCCGTCCGGCTGTACACGAGTGCGGAAAACGTACTAAACCGCAAACTGGTTTCCGAGCCAAGCAAGATATCGACCCTCCCGCTGCTGGCGCTGATGGCAGGCTATCGCTTCCTCTCCAACGACGATGTGCTTGGGTGGAGGGTCATGGGACAGGTCACTCGACTGTGCTTCGAGCTTGGCATCCACCGATATGCTGGACTCATGAAGATTGGCGATGAACAGGAGCGAAAGAACGCGCTCAACAGCTTCTGGTCTGCGTATGTACTGGACAGACGGTGGGCTTTTGCCACGGGCCTACCGTATGTGGTTCAGGACGACGAGATTGATCCCCAATTACCGATGCCTGTGAGTTTCCTGGACGATGCACATGCTTCGCATACTGACACTGCTTGCAGGAGGACCACCCTTTTCTCGTTGCCATGATCTCGTATTCCAGGCTCTGCGCCAAGGTATGGCGTCAGGTCACCCACTTTGAACCAGTCCTCGCGCGCGAGCTAAGACAGGAGGAGCTGGAACGACTGGACTCGGAGGTGCTGCAATGGTATGAGACGGTGCCGGAAGAGGTCAGGGTGCGGAACTGGACGGCGGAACGGCGGCACCTCACATCGACGACGCCTTCGTATAACCTGCAGCGCTTGCGGATCTGGACATACCTACGGCTCAACCAGGTGAGTCCTCTCAGATCGCGACGCCATCATCACAGTACTGACGCACCAAGCTTCGCATCTGGCTGTACACCCCAGTCCTCTACAGCGCCACCAGTATCATGACGAATCCGATGCAAGCCCAGCGTGTCGTCGACCTGGCGCGAGATACGATACAATATCTGCACCACATAAACAGCACTACAGACCTCTACCGGAAGGTGCAAGTTTTCTATCATCAATTCATCACGTCAGCCATCTCGGCCGTCTTCCTGGCCTCTGTGCACGCACCGGTCCGGTTCAGTGCCGTGTGCCGCGAGGAGTTCTACCTGGCACTGGAGCTGGTCAAGCACCTGTCCGCCAAGAGCTGGGTATCGCAGCGGTTGTGGCGGACGATCCGATCACTGAAAGACGTTGCGCCGCGATTCGGCCTCAACCCAGATGACGATGCACACTCGACGGCTGCCCTCGGTATGATCGGCCTTGCGCGAGGCCACATGGACGGCAGCTCCGCCAGTCAATCCCCCTATCAACGGGCTCCCCCTCAAGTCCCAGCTCGCCCGCAACAGCCGCCTCAGGCGGGCGACAATGGGTCCATGCTGCAAAGCGAGATGTCGAGGATGTTTGAGGGATATGTCGGGCTCAACGGTGTGCAGCAGCACTCGGTGAATGACGAGCAGATGGGCTCAACAAGGCCAGGTTCGGAGATGCAGAGCCCTGTGTCGGGGAATGTATATGGATCTGACGGGACTGTCTTCCCTCAGCTGAGGGAGATGTTCTGATCTTTAGGTGTGACACTTGGCCCGATAGGAAACGGTGCTCATTAAGTACATAGTCACGAGGGGAATATTGTAAATGCCCTACCTAGATCTTTCAAAAAAAAACAAAAAAAAAAACATGTGTCTTATTTGGAAGGAACGTGCCGTGAGACCAAGTAAAATTCAAGGAGAGACATGGTCCTCAACACTCCTTTGGCAGGACGAAAAAAATTAACAATGTGCCCAAACCCAGACTCGAACTGGGGTTTCCACGGTTCTGATGCGAAACCACAACGTGGTGCCCTAACCACCTAGACTATTTGAGCGGAGGCGACTAGCGACAGCCGATGGAATTGATTCTGGAAAGTGTATTACATATATTTACAATTTGAGCTCTTCGAGACGCGACCACCTTCATTCAATCAAAATCTTGGAAGAATCTCTCCAATTTCCTCTTTCTTGGCTTTTCCACGTTAAATTCATGCAACTAATTGCAGGCCAATGCTTTGCTGATCAAGATTGTCTTGCTCCCTTGGTCACCTGGCTCGGCCCCTCCCAGCTCATACGGTCGAACTTTCCGTACATTTACACCCTTACATGTACAAAATTCAGTATACCTCCAAGCAGGAATGTAGCCTTAAAGATATACAGCTGCACCCCAAGCAGCATAATCAGCTGCGAGGCCGGAGACACAACGGTGGGGTAATGAATGAGGCATCTGTGCTCACTTGAAAGCATTGCATGACATCAAGATCCCGCCATTACCCCAATGGCGGGCGGACTCTCAACTCCGCTTATCACGCTCCACGAGATGCATCACGCTCGGCAACTCTCACTTTGCCGAGTCCATGGGGGTATATGTAATCCTCACATGAGATTCCCATCACCTCCTGCTTCTTCGTTATCCTGAGCATCTTCCTTTCATCCTCTAGTCATTTGTTTCTCCAACAGCTCACACACAGTCTTCTCAGCGTGGCCAATGCCCAGTCATCAATGATCATGGCGTCCACAACAGACAAGAGCCGTGGCATCCGCATCGCCATTGACCGTGGCGGTACCTTTACCGACTGCGTGGGCGAGCTGAACGGCAAAGAGATCATCATCAAGCTCCTGTCCGAGGATCCCGCCAACTATGCCGATGCACCGCTCGAGGGTATCCGGCGCATCATGAGCCACTTTCTCGGCCGGGAGATTCCCCGTGGCGAGGCGCTCGATACAACCCAGATTGACTCTATCCGCATGGGCACGACGGTGGCGACGAATGCGCTGCTGGAGCGAAAAGGCGAGAAGATTGCGCTCGTCGTGACGCAAGGCTTCAAGGATTGCCTGACGATTGGCAACCAGAGTCGACCCAAGATCTTTGACCTGGCCATACGGAAGCCGGATGTCCTGTACGAGCAGGTCGTGGAGATTGAGGAGCGCGTCACGTTGGAGGACTATGCGGAAGACCCGGAACGGACCGTCACCAAGGCAGATGCGCAAGCGGGGACGGAGGACGCCCAGAGCCATGAGCTCGTCAAGGGCTTGTCGGGCGAGACGGTGCGGATACTGAAGAGAGCGAAGGAGCAGGACGTGAGGCAGAAGCTGCAGGGCATCTACGACGCAGGGATACGGAGTATTGCCGTCTGTCTGCTGCACGGATACACATTCCCGGATCACGAGGCTCTCGTCGGGCGGATAGCCAAGGAGGTTGGCTTCGAGCACATTTCGCTCAGCCACGAGCTCATGCCCATGATCAAGCTCGTGTCGCGCGCCACGTCAGTCTGCGCGGACGCGTACCTCACACCGGCCATCAAGAAGTACATTGATGGCTTCTCAGGCGGCTTTGAGGGCGGTCTGGGAACGCGCAGCGTGCAGCAGGAGTCTGGAGCCAAGGGCGCGCGGTGCGAGTTCATGCAGAGCGACGGCGGTCTCGTCGATGTCGAGAAGTTCACCGGTCTCAAGGCCATTCTCTCAGGACCCGCGGGTGGTGTCGTGGGCTACGCCATGACCTCGTATGACTCGAACACAAAGACGCCTGTCATCGGATTCGATATGGGCGGCACATCTACAGACGTCTCGCGCTATGGCGAGGGACGATATGAGCATGTGTTTGAGACGACGACGGCTGGTGTCACCATCCAGTCGCCGCAGCTGGATATCAACACGGTGGCGGCTGGCGGTGGCTCGCGCCTCTTCTTCCGCAATGGCCTGTTTGTGGTCGGGCCCGAGTCTGCGGGTGCCCATCCTGGTCCCGCGTGCTACCGCAAGGGAGGCCCCGCGACGGTCACCGATGCCAACCTGTACCTGGGACGCCTGCTGCCCGAGTTCTTCCCCAAGATCTTTGGCAAGAATGAGGACGAGGGCTTGGACCCTGAGGCGAGTCGGAAGGTGCTGCAGGAACTGGCTGACCAGGTCAACGCGGAGACGGGCAAGACCATGACTGCTGATGAGGTTGCGTATGGTTTCCTCACGGTGGCTAACGAGGCCATGACGCGACCTATCCGGTCGATCACCGAGGCCAAGGGCCACGACACCGCGAAGCACCGCCTGGCGACGTTTGGCGGCGCCGGTGGACAGCACGCCGTCGCCATTGCCGACTCCCTGGGCGTGAGCCAGATCCTCGTGCACCGATACTCCTCGGTTCTCTCGGCCTACGGCATGGCCCTGGCGGACGTTGTCGATGAGAGACAAGAGCCCGAGTCCAAGGTCTGGGAAGACGGTGGCCGTGTCGTCCAGGAGCTGCAGACCAAGATGGACAAGCTCAAAGACAAGTCGCGAACTACTCTGCATGAGCAAGGGTTTGAAGAAAAGGAGATTGAATTTGAGGAGTATCTCAACATGCGCTACCGCGGCACCGAGTCCGCGCTGATGATTATCAAACCATCCGAGGAGGAGGCTCGGGAGAATTTTGACGGGAAGGACTGGGAGTTTGGCAAGGCCTTTGTGAAGCAGCATCGCTACGAGTTTGGCTTCACGCTGGATGACAGGGACATAATCGTCGACGACGTCCGTGTCCGTGGTATCGGCAAGAGTTTCCGACACAATGAGCGCACCGTGGATCAACAGCTCCAGGAGATCAAGCGTCAAGATGTGGGTGGGGATCAGAAGCACGGCGAGCAAGAGGTCTACTTTGACGGGGGACGGCTGAGCACACCCATCTACAAGCTCGAGTCCCTCAGCGTCGGTCATGTTATTCCTGGGCCAGCCATGCTGGCAGACGGCACGCAGACGATCGTCGTGACGCCCAACGCCAAGGCGCTGGTCACCGAATCTCATGTCATCATCGACCTTGAGACCGCCTCAAAACGCGAGGCATCCAGCACCGACAATGCGACCCGCGAGGTCGACCCCATCATGCTCAGTATCTTTGGTCATCGGTTCATGGCCATTGCCGAGCAAATGGGACGCGCGCTCCAGAAGACGAGCGTCAGCACAAACGTCAAGGAGCGCCTGGACTTTTCCTGTGCCATCTTCGACGCCACGGGTGGCCTGGTCGCCAACGCGCCCCATTTGCCCGTGCATTTGGGCTCCATGTCGACGTGCGTTCGACGCCAGGCGGAGATCTGGAGGGGGAAGCTGCACAAGGGCGATGTCATCATCTCCAACCACCCTTCGTATGGAGGGACTCATCTGCCGGACATTACACTCCTCATGCCCGCCTTTGACGCCAAAGGCGAGAATATCCTGTTCTACGCCGCGTCGAGGGCGCACCATGCCGACATTGGCGGTATCAGCGCCGGCAGTATGCCCCCTCACTCCAAGGAACTCTTTCAAGAGGGCGCCGCCATCCGCAGCGAGAAGCTTGTCAGTCAGGGCAAGTTTGATGAGAAGCGTGTCACCGAGCTTCTCTACGACGAGCCAGCGCAGTATCCCGGGTGCAGCGGCACGCGCTGTCTCGCGGACAACATCAACGATCTGCGGGCGCAGGTATCCGCCAACCAAAAGGGCATCTCCCTGATCGAGACCCTGATCGAGGAGTACGGCGAGGAGACGGTGCAATTCTACATGGTCAACATCCAGAAGAATGCCGAGGACTGCGTGCGCGGCCTGCTCAAGAGTGTGTACAAGCGCTTCGAGGGCAAGGCGCTCTCCGCCGTCGACTACATGGACGACGGCAGCCCGATCCAGCTCCAGGTCAAGATCGACCCGGACAAGGGGGAGGCCGAGTTTGACTTTGCCGGCACTGGGCCCGAGGTCTATGGCAACGTCAACGCGCCGCAGGCCATCACTTTCAGCGCCATCATCTATTGTCTCCGCTGCCTCATCTCCGAGGACATTCCCCTCAACCAAGGCTGTCTGAAGCCTATCCACGTCAAGATTCCGCCCAAGTCCATCCTGTCGCCCTCGCCCTCCGCCGCCGTCGTCGGCGGCAACGTCCTCACCAGCCAGCGTATCACGGACGTCATCTTCAAGGCCTTTGAGGCCTGTGCCGCCAGCCAGGGCTGCTGCAACAACCTCACCTTTGGCTTTGGCGGCAACCAGTCCGGGCAGGACGCCGTCAAGGGCTTTGGCTACTACGAGACGATTGCGGGTGGCAGCGGCGCCGGCGCCGACTGGGCTGGCACAAGCGGCGTGCACTGCCACATGACCAACACGCGCATCACGGACAGCGAGATCTTTGAGCGGCGCTACCCCGTCATCCTGCGCGAATTCTCGCTGCGCGGGGGCTCGGGTGGTGACGGGCAGCACAAGGGCGGTGATGGTGTGATTAGGGATATTGAATTCCGCATCCCGCTGCAGGTGTCCATCCTGAGCGAGAGACGCGTGTACCACCCGTACGGCCTGAACGAGGGCGGGGACGGTGCCTGCGGTTTGAATCTCTGGGTGCGTCGGGTGGAAAAGTCCAACTGGGAGCAGTCGATCCAGGCCATCCACGGCAGCGAGGGACCTCATGAGACCGAGTACGAGGAGCGGCAAATCAACCTAGGAGCCAAGAACAGCGCGGCCATGAAGGCGGGCGACAGGGTCATCATATGCACACCGGGCGGTGGCGGTTGGGGGAAAGCAGGCGAGGGGAGCGTGGCGAAGCGCAGGGTGGATGTCACGGAGAGCTGGCGGAAGGGAAGTGGTGCGGCGCGCGATGAGGCTGCGCTGCAGGCGTGAGGAATTGGCGAGGAGGGGAATGACTTAAAGTCAGGATGCAGGATATAGAAGAGACAGATCAATGAATGCATGGTGTCACAATGTCACGATGGCTCGCTGTGCTTGGTGGGCTCCCTTTGTTGAAGTCCGCTGTACCCCTTTTTATATATCCCGAATGTTGAACTGCACGTCTACCGCGACCCTCTATCCCAGGTCATTCATGCTGGCCCAGCTTCCGCGGTAGACGGAGCCTCCGCTGCCGGCTCAGCCGTGTCCGCGTCCGGGTCATACTCCTCCCCAAACTCCTCGACGATCCACAGGCAGTACTTCTCCCACTCGACTTGCCACGCGCGGATACGGTCCGCCTTGACACCCTGGCCGACGCTCGCCTCCCGAACACCCTTGACCCACTGCTCCTGGGTCTGCTCCTCGAACGCAGCCCACCGGATGCTGTTCTCGGCGAGACTGCCCAAGCCGGCCAGACCGAGGTTGTCCCACCCCTGGAGAGCCTGCCAGTAGTCGTGCGACATGCCCGTCGTGTCCTGCCCGAGCATGGCCGGGTCGTCGTTGCAGAGGGAGCACGCCACGCCTCGCGCGAGCAGGGCCGGGAGGGGATGCGCGCTGATGGACGAGCAGAGCCGTAGGACCTCGTTGGAGATGGGGCACGACTCGACGAGGATGCGCTTCTCCTTGACCATGTCGATGAGCAGCGGGTGCTTGTACAGGCTGTAGGCGTGTCCGATGCGGCGCGTGCCCAGTAGGATGGCGTCGTAGAGGTTCTGGTCCGTGTCGGAGCCGTCGCCGAGGGTCTCGCCCGCGTGGAAGAAGAAGGGCAGGTTGACCTTTTCCATGGCGCACTGCTTCTTGAACCACATGAGCTCCGGCAGGAGATCCTTGAGCGGACGCCCAAAGTCCTCGGGCCCCACGAGGTCGTAGCCGGCGATGAGGTGGGGGAAGGCCATCTTGGTGGTGATGCAGTTGTCCATGTTCTCAATGATGGACCGCGTCGGCTGGCTGCGGAGACTGGTCCATATGGTAGTGAGGCCCCAGAAGCCCTGGCCTTCGGGCGACGCTTTGAAGCGGTCCATCTCCTCCTGGAGGACGTCGAACATGTTCATGTAGTCCTGCTCTGGTTCCTCGTGCTTGGCGCGGCAGTAGTCGAGGGGCCACGTGAAGCTGCAAAAGTGTGAGTCAGCCAGTATTCTGAGGGGAGAGAGGTAGCGCATCTGGTCCCGCCTACCGTAGCTCGGCCCAAGTGACACCATCCTCCATCAGCATGGACATGAGCCGCCGCAAAAAGAGCCGCCACATGGGCTCGTAGTGAAGAATCGTCGCCACGACGATGAAGCACTTGCCAAACTTGCGCCAGATGGCGTCAATGCCATGATGCTGATTCGTGCTGTCCTCGAGGTGCAGCGTGCATCGACTCTTGAGCCACTTGGCGTAGCCCTCCCGCCCCCCGTCGGGGTACTGGTCCGCCACCTGGGACAAGAGGAGGAAGCTGCCCTTTTCATAGCTGTCGTCCCACATGTTGCCCTCCGTCCTCGCCTGGGCCCTGTACCGGAACTGAATGTCGGCATCCTCCTTGGCCTGGGGCGTCGTCAGCGGGCGGTCACTGGCCATGTGCATCCCCTCCAGTTTGAGGAGCTCGTCGATAAGGTAGTCAAAGTCCACCATGGCGTCCATATGCGCGTGCAGCAGCGCGCCCTTTGGCATCCGGCGCACAATGTTCCAGAGCTTGGTGCCCTCCATCCGCTCCTTGGCCAGCATGAACATCATCCCCGGGAACAGGGTGCGATCGGTCCCCTGCGCCAAGGTCTCCTCGAAATTGGGCGTCCATATCGTCTGCTTCTCCTCGAGCTTGATGCGCTCGACAATGGTGCACGCGCGACGGGCAATGGGCGACAGGTTCGTGCGGAACGACGCGTCGGATCGGGTCTTTTGTTCGGTGTGGATGAGGTTCGTGCGGCCGGCAAAGTACTGCTGAAGGAAAGGGTCCGTGGGCTTGGGGATGTCCTTGGACCATTCGGCCCAGAGATCGTCGGACATGATGATTTGAATTGGCTGGGGGAATGGGGAGGTGAAGATGATGGTTCAGGCTCCGGAGATTGTTGTGGCCGCGAGTCTGTGACGTCGCGATGGTGGGGTCCCGGACGCGCAGATCGGTGTCGCGGGGTATTAATACGTGGGTCGACACCGTCGGAATGCGCCGGCTTCCAGTTCTTTCATTATAAAGAGGACAAGATTGTATAACCGTAGTGCTTGGCTGCGTTATGTCTCTTGGACATCTCATTCTCAGAAACCTCGGCTATGGCAGTCGCTTCACCCCTGTACGACGTTGGAACAGCACGTCGTAAACACCCTCGACATTGTCTTCTCATCGCGTCCTATTCATGATGTTCAAGAACCAACATGAAGTCGAATGTCAAGACTAGATCGCACGCTAATAATAGATGCCGAATCTCACCTCCATCCTCATTCATTGCCTGTTGTGTGGATTCTGGGTCCCGTAATCTGCCCTACCCCTGAGTCCTGAGACCCCCTCCCCCCCACCCCCCCAAGAACAACATCCCCCCACTGCCTCCTTCGTCTCTCCCACCACGCCAAAACACCTTATGTCCCTGGCATGTGCCTCACACATGCGTCTGGACTCGAACAATCAATCAATCAGCATTGGTGTACGAGACTGGCGGACAGTGATTCTCGGCGAGTGTGCCTTGGTGGCGAGATGTGGTGGCGATCTCTACTCTGTACAAAGCGGCCAACAAATAGCATGTAAGGAACATACCCAAGACAGCCTCGAAGTTCAGTCATCCATAGCATATGCGCGAGAATTGGCGCCTGATGGACCAGAGATTCCCGGGGGGTCGTGAACCCTTATTCTCAAGAGGGTGAGAATTCTGAATGGGACTGGTGATGGCCGCTCAGGGGATCGTACGCATAATCCCCTGCGCTCGCCAGCGTGACAATGATACGGGCTTGAACAGTGAGGCAGAAGTCAACATTCATAGACGACTGAGAAGATTGACTCAAGCAGTTTTATAAAATATCAAAATGCCCCAATCGCTAGCTAAATCTAGGGAAGAGAACCCTGCGCCACAGCGAATGGAATCCATCCGTCATGTAGACACACCATGTGTACAGCACAAGGCCAATTCGTGCATCACATCGCCCAACCGTTCCACCAGACTAGTACTAGCTGGCCGAGTGAAGTGAAGCTGCTCGACTCCCTGTCACAGTGAGCCGCTTTCATGAGGCGTCTGCCACACGCTGGCCAGCCATTGCGCGAATGTTGCAGGGTACACATGAACAGACGAGCTGCGAGTCACAATCTCATTAAGCGACGCCTGTGAGAAGTCGTATCTCGCCTCTGCCGTAGCTAGCAGACGCTGGTAGTATCCCGTCCTCTCGTAGTCGCCCTCCTCTGCGTAGTGGGCCTGGTACAGCAGCAGGTCGGAGTACTCCAGGGGATGGTGCGTAAAGGCCGCTAGATACTGGTCAGCCCACGGTCTCCAGGTGGCACACAAGTTGCTCTGCATTCCTACCGTTGCGGACACTGCTGCATGTCATGGTCACATCCGGCACCGAAAGACGATCGCCCCGCATCGTGAACTCCCGAGGCCACGTTCTCGGGCCCAACTCCATGGCAGCAATGACGAAGCAGACAAGGTCATGCACCGACGTCAGACAGAGGCGGAACGTGCGGCCCCTCTGGGTACTCACGGGGTACTCGGCTGTCATGCTGGCCATGTCGCAGAGGTAACTGCCAGCACCAGCAACACCCTCGCCGTACCCAATGTTGAGTGTGGCAAGCCCATGAGGCAGGAACCGTTCCATAAAGACGCCGCACGAGAAGACGGTATAGTTCAGACGCTTCTTGCTCTGCAGATGTTGCAGCATGGCGAGAGCCTGAGCGGAGCCTCGATCCATGACATCCTGTGTCGGTCGTTGTGCGAGGGGACCCTCGAACTCGGAAGGGATAAAGTACCGCACCTGGCCGTCGCCGGCGGCCAGGATCAGGTTGATCTGCTCCGGGCCCGATATCGTCGAAATGACCAGGTCCACGCCCCGCAGCGCGTAGTTGAGGCTCTCGTGGCTGTAGTAGTTGACGGGGTGCACCTGAATGTCGTGCGCCACGTACTCGGCCCGTTGCTTGATTGGCGTTGGTAAGGGGGCCTCACAACGCAAAGAGGTGCTTTGCTTGCGGAGGGGGCTAAAACGTACCGTTCTGGAAAGGACAATGACATTGTATGCATTATCCGCATGCGAGATGCTGGTAGCCAGCAGGTACCCCAGGCCACCGCCCCCGGCAACAGCCACGCGCATCATCTTGCTACACTAGATATGGAAGAATGATGCAAAGAAGATGGGAGCATGTAGAGCATGGTCTCTTGCGCTGTTTTTTCTCTCCTGCGGCTAGAGAAGGCGGGATTTCTTATAACAACGTCCTAAACGTAGGGCAACCAGGGCCCGGCGAGTTCTCCTTTTGGTTGAGAATCAGTACGTGATGTAGCACAGAGACGGCCGGTGGCTACTGGAACGAGGCTGATTGGGAGATATCTCGAAATAACATCAATCTCTGCCACGCAAAAGATAGAACAAAGTGGCCTATCGCGGACGTGTCCGAGCATGAGGGCTACCAGCAGGCTTTGATGGAAAAGGGGCTGGGGTGACGATCCCAGAGGACCCTTGGCTTTGCCATCAAGGCTGTACCGTGGGGAAGAAGGTCTAGGGTTCCTCGTCAACGGTGCAGGGGTCCAGACATTTGATGACATTGAAGGTCAAAACGGCTTGGGAAGCTGAGGCGTAAGGCTGTCCAGTTGCAGAGCCAGGCTGGGCTGCGAGTCGGCATGCGAGGCCATCTACAGGCAGCCCTCCCGCCACGGTTGCTGCATGCACACCTCCGGGCACGTCGAATCAGTGCTTGAGCGTTGGTAGTCGCAGCAGAAGGAACATGCCGGGCGAGGCGCACAACGCCCCCCGTGCGAGTTGCCTGATCAGGCGAGCCATGTCGTTGGGCGGATCGTACTGAGTGGCCACTAGGCCTCGGTTGGAGATCCCAGAATCTCGAATCGGCGCCCATGGCGAATATGGTCCACGGGATGGATGCCTTGCCTACAGCGCGCTCATGCACGTCGCGGTTAAAAGCACGCGCATTGCCATCGGGCGAAGATCGCGAATGAACGGACCTAACTGGCCCTTGACGTTCGGGCTTAGATGGGGTGCTCTACGTTGGTTGTACAATCAAGCGACTAGAGTAAGAGCAGCGCTGGGTCGTTGGCGTTGTTCTTAAAAAGCGTGATGTTTCGTGACATTCGTCAATCACCGCGATGTGGTTGCAATAGAGATGCAGCGCCAAACTCCGGCACTTTCGCAACCAAGTTTTCCGTCCGCCCCATTGAAGGTTGGACTGGACTAATAAGCTCACCTTGGCGTGCCCGAGTACTGCCCGAATAGGGTAGCCAGGCCGCACTGGGTGGTCCTCGTCGAGCGGTCCGTCTCGTTCCTAATTACCCTGCAGAGCGAGAAAACTACCACAATTTTTACACGTTGATTTTAGTAGCCTTATTAATAAACCTTGATATCTGAAAGTCATCGATCTCATCATCTCGTCAGCCGTTGCTGATGGGCATCCTCCTTTAGGAAATCCTCGACCTCGACGGCTCGAGGCATCGACCGGTCGGGTCAAGAGTTTTGCTGCCATTGTGGCTATTAATAAGTATTACAACCACGCCTCGTCCAATTACTCTATTTACGTCAACATGGGCGTTGTGTTGAGGGTGCCTGGCTTACACAGACACCATACTTCACTCACCCTGCAGGCCAAGTGTCGCTAGATCAGCCCGGCTGCTTGCTTCCAAGTTTGTGGCAGAGGAGTATCTGACAGGTTCAGGACACTGTGGTGCTCTCTCCAGTCTCGGCGAAACCCAAACATGTTTTCCCGGGGCGATCATGTTAACCAGGCTGGCCACCGACGTGTGTTACTTATGGCACACAGGGCATGTGGCAGCTCGTCAAATCCCCCGTCAAGCGGGAAGGGTTGTTCACGCAGAGAGCACGCCGCCCGGTTCCTAAACACCGCTTCGCAAGAACGTATCAGCTTTGCAAACCCCGTTGAACTTCCCGTTGCTATTCTCTTGAAACAAGGATGACGTCAAGTGCGACGAGGATGCCAAGCAGATAATGCGACGTGCTCTTGGGAAGTCTTGACGACAAGCTGAGCTGTCAATCACAGGCGGCGTCTGGGCGCGACGCGGCAAATCGTTCTTGGCCTGGCAAAGTGCCGAGCAAACAGGGGGGAACCCAGGCTCGTGCGAATCCGGTCTACAACGTCCATTAAAGACTGGGCTTCTGGCCATGGTGAGACATGGCGCAGCCTTCGTGGTTTATGCATGGTCGGTGTGGTGTCGACGTGGCACATGACCTCACCTTGACCAGTAGGCGCCTGACCCAAGCAAGCCATCAGCCGCTTCAGCGCCCATCAGGTCTTGGCCACTCAATGGGAAAGGGCGAAGAAAATCATGCTTGACACGTACGCTGTAAACGCAATGATGGCGTCCGCTGAACCGTCAGACAGGGAAAAGCAGGTAACGTCGGTTACCTATAATAGTCGGCCCTGCTCACAAGCGTGAGCACGGTCGGCTACACTCTCAAGGCTTCTGTCCTTTCTTCTCAGGTCACATAACCGGTGTCCAACAAGACTTCCAAGTGCTACGACACTTATCACATTGTCCAACTACAACAGCAAGCATCATGGCTCTCGATCGCATCGTCAGCCTCGTCCTACGCGCCGCCGAGCTGGCCTTTGCTGCCATCGTGGCCGGCATCAACGGACACTTCCTCCACCAGTCCAGCGGCAGCTCGTGGGCGCTCGGTCGATACATCTACACCGAGGTCGTGGCTGCGCTCTCGATATTCCTGGCGCTGATATGGCTGGTCCCCTTCTCGTACACGTTCACAAACTGGCCTATTGATATCATCATCAGCCTGTGCTGGTGGGCCGCCTTTGGTCTGCTCGTTGATGTAAGTCGAATCCCCCACTCGCGACACGGAACAAGTCAAGACTAATCATCATGCTTCTCAGGAATTGAACAGCACCGTCTGCGGAGGCGTCTTCAACTGGGGCAACATCACCTTCCGAGACGATCCTTGCGGTCGGTTCAAGGCTGTCATTGCCTTTACCTTCCTCTCCGCGCTCCTGTGGCTCGTGTCGGCACTCATTGGCTTGTTCTGGGTCCGCGGCCGTGAGTCGCGCGCGGCGCGGGTTGATGGCACCAGGCGCCGCCGCTGGGGACGTCGCAGTCACGTCTAGAGCCCGTGCCAGAGGTTACGAGAACGCAAGCAGGCGCGGAAGACTGTGGTAATGATGATGGACGACGAAGGGAATGCAGTCGTGATGCCCGGCACGGGTCGATGCCGTTTGTTTTTGATGGGTTTCGAGGAGCGTTGTATGGGCATTGGGAGCTTGGCGCAAGAATGGTTATGTTTGTTTGGTGCTGGTAGCAGATCGAGATACCCCCTACCAAGCCTTGGTTCTGCATCAGTGTGCCAATACTTCCAACTGCCAGAGGTGCATGTCACTTGCATTTCTCAGTCGATGCCATTCTCCTCGGCATCGCTCGCATGCTTGCCTTCGGAGCCTGCGACCCAGGCCTGGTCAACGCAGAGTTCAGAAGCTCGTAGACTGCACCGGAGCTCGCATCCTGAATCTTCAAGCTGGACATATTCCCTACCACCGCCACTTGAGACGCTGCAGAGGTTGGCGGATCGAGATCGCGGGAATGACTGGGAGTTTTCCCCGTCAGGTGAGAAGGACGCGCAAGCGCGTAGGGGCTCTGTCGTGCTCAAAAGTTGGCAGCTTGGCAACATTACAAGCTTTTGTGCGGTAGGGACCCCGCCACTGGTGCCGATCCACCGTCATCGTGGCTAGCCGTGCAAAACTGTGGGTAAGGCGACGACCGGTCGACGGGATCGCCAATGCGGGCGTGGCTTAGGCTCCTAGCCAGCGCAGCCAAGAGTCCAAGACAACAGAGAGTGGTGCTGTCTAAGGCAGCCATACTCCAAAAGAAAGCTTGAACATCCGTATTTGTGAGGTTGTATTTTGAGCAGATGCGTGCTTGCTTACAGACGTCGGTTTGTTTGCACCCATAACTAGCCACATTACCATCCCATTTGGGCGTGCTTCATTCAGCCGCATTCTTTCCCCAACCTACCCTTCTGGGCAGCCCCGCCAGACGAATGTCACTTGATTGTCTCGATCTGGGTACAACCATCACCGTCTCCTTTCACCCATTCAACAGGCAGATTGAGCAGAGACGAGTAAAGCAGCGCCGGTATCAGCCACTCGGGGAGGACCCTTCCAGCCACACACGGAGGGGCCGCCACCCGATCAGGCAATAAGCTTGCCTGCTTGACCCAGCATGGCATCATAATGAAGGCAAACCGTCCCCCACACTGTGGCTGATGCCAGGGTCATTTCAGAATATCGTCATGACTGCTATTTTTGCCTGACTTCTCCGATGAGACTCCAATCCCCGGCAGTGAATTACTTCCTCAAACGTGCAAAGGGTCCAGCGCGCTTCTAAAACAGGGCTCGAACACGCCTCTCCAGCGGGCCGGGGACGTCACCGCTCCACGAAAACGGTCAGCCGCTTTGTCTGTTTGGCCAAGCTTTGAGATTGGGGTAAAACTGGGACCCACCCATTGAATACGCGGCGAGAGGCAATGCAGGGATGGATGGGAATACCGGGCGCGAGTGCAGCTTGATTTTTGATGATGACGATCCTAACATGATGGCTTGATACAGGAAGCTAATGTATCTCGGGGAAGCTACGATCGCTGCCAGGCGCCACAGAGAGCTTGTTCGCTTGCTTACCTGCCAGCTGGCTGGTCTTTCCCGCCCTGCTGTTGTACCTACCTCGGCGGGAGGAACAAGATCCGTCTTTGCCGCTTGAAGCCTGCTTTGGATCGTGATGATGTAAATATTGCTGCTTTGGGTCGCGTCCCGTGGACTGGATCTGCCGGCGGCAATCTGGCTTTGCTCTTGGGAGTTGGGGCAGGTTCGGCAGATCGATCTACTATATAATCGCATTCCTCCTTCAGCTTCTCTAGGATTCTTCATCCAGAACATCTACAACTAAACTCTCACCCTCACAGAGCTTCATCCCAAAACTAAAATCAACTCCCACTTTACCTCAACTTGACTCACACAACAAACAACCAACCATGTCCGGTCTCGCAAACAAGGTTAAGGAGACCCTGAGCTCCGACAAGCACAACTCTGGTGCCCCCGAGGGTACTTACGGCACTCATAACTCGCGTGCTGCCAACACTGCCGACCCTCGCTTCGACTCTGACATGGACAACCGCGCTGCCCCTGGCACCACCACCGGCACCGGTCTTCACTCCACCACTGGCCACACGGGTACCACTGGCACCTCTGGTCTTCACTCCACCACTGGCCAGACTGGTACCACTGGCACCTCTGGCCTTCACTCCACCACTGGCCAGACTGGTACCACTGGCACCTCTGGCCTTCACTCCACCACTGGCACCACTGGCACCTCTGGCCTCCACAGCTCCGCTGACGGACCTGCGCCCAACACCGACGGCCCTCACAAGTCCGACATGATGAACAAGGCCGACCCTCGCGTCGACTCGGACCGCGACTACAGCAAGAACGTCGGCTTGAACTCTGATCGCTCGGCCGATCCCAGCAAGGGCCCCTCCGCTCCTGGTGCCTACCGTGGTGAGAACATGGGTACTTCTGGCCTCCATTCCACCACCGGTACTCACGGTACCACCACTAGCCACACGGGCATGGGCTCCGAGAACATTCCCGGTACCACCTCTACACACTCCGGCGCCCGCGAGGGCACTTACGGCACTCACAACTCGCGTGCTGCCAACGCCGCTGACCCCCGTCTCGACTCTGACCTCGATGGCTCCCGCAATGTTGGCTCGAACCGCACTGGCGGTCTTGGTAACACCACTGGTACCACTGGCACTACGGGTCACCACACTACCGGCCACCACACCACCGGGACCACCGGTACCACTGGCACTACTGGTCACCACACTACCGGCCACCACACCACCGGGACTACCGGCACCACTGATAGTACTGGCCTTGACCACTCATCTGGGCTGGGCGCCACAGGCCCTGCCAGCAAGACGACTGGTCCTGCTCCCAAAACCGCCGGCCCTCATAAGTCGGATATGCTGAACAAGATCGACCCCCGCGTTGACTCCAACCTTGACGGCTCCAAGACCGTGGGTGGTGACAAGACTCACGCTGCCGACAAGACCTTGTAAATTAAGGTGGAAGATGGATGATACCCAGAAGTTCCTAGCGACGGATGAGATGAATGACGCCTCTTTGATACGTTCGTATTAGTTAATGTATAGCATTGGTCTAAAAATATGTCTTGTGACTTAAGGTGTGATGTGATGATGTGAATGTTAGGGGCTTAAAAGGTAGGTCTCGGCAGTTAGGATGTTTTCCTTGTTAATCACATGGTCACGTCACTTTGCGTGAACAATTTGTTCTGGTCAGCCTACCCGATACATACTACACCATTGCTACTGGTTGCAACAAGAGCCGATAAAATGCGACACACATGAGATCTCGAATTTACGAGACTTTTTGCGTACCACCTTCCACTCTTCACTACGAAGTCTTTGTTTGTCTTTCAAGCATTTGGTCTGGTTTACATTCTCAGCTTACATTTCGCATCCTCCCAGCGTTTGTCGTCTCGACAAACTCTACAAATTCACGTACGGGCCACAGTCTCGACCAGATCCTAATGAACATCTATTTACCGTCGTCCCCTTGTTCATAAGCAATACACACAATGCAACAATGACAGCTCCGTCACTCTCTGCTGCCCTCTGGCGATCGACAGTCCCCGTCCACATCACGCACCCCAACCACCCCAACACGCCATTCATCACCTCCCTCCCACGCTTCTCCTACCTCGCGCTCCTCCTGCCGCGCCTGTCGACCTTTTTCGGTGCGTCCATCTCCAGCTTCCACTATGAAGACGTGCAGCTGCGCAACCTGGCTGTCGGCGTGCTCGTCGACCTCTACGACCCCGTGCTGCCGTGGCGCGTGTCGGTCGGCGAGGGTGGGGGCTGGGACATAAGCGACACATTCCTCAACAGCGCCAAGGAGGCCGATTTTGTGCGCAACGGCAACGCGAACCAGATTATGAAAATGTCAAAGGACGACACGACGGCCCTCTGGCACGCCGTCGTCGACAATGACCACGCCACCTTTCACAGGATCAACGCGCGGCTCCTGAACACGCCCAGTCCGCTCAAGCACGTCCCGCTCCGCGTGTACATCCCCGAGTCGGATCCGCAGGTCAGAGAGGGCGTTGGGTCGTTCCGGATCGTGCAGAGACTGGTACCGGCCGTCGGTCAGGACCGCAGACCGCAGACGCTAGGGGTGGTGCTGCGGAACATGATGCCAGAGCTGTTCCCGAGCGTGAGAGACCCGGTGCGGGTGGGCGTGGTCATGCACGGGGCCAGTGTACCCTTTTCGGCACCGGTGGGGGAGCTCATGCGCGAGGCAGCGTATCCCGATGGATGGCTGTGTCTAGTCATTAGGGTATAGATGGTTGGGATTTAGATGTTTTCTACGTGAAGCGGATATTCTTGCCCATGAGGGTCTTGTACGCGTCATCAATGGCCTTTCTCTTCCGTCTCTTGCCCTCGTCCTCCTCGTCACCTGGGTCCTCGCCCCCCTCGTCGTCTGGCCCTGGGATCTGGGGTATCCAGGCCCGGATCTGCCCGTCTAGATGGGCGCTGTACAGAGCGCCGACACTGTTCCCTCCGCCTGGCACTGGACCGACCGAGGCCCCCCCGCCGCCGGCACTCCGCCATGCGAGTGCGGAGATGCGGTTGCGACCCATCTCGCTGCCTCGTGGACCGACTGGATTAACAGCGCCTGGGCTTCGGAGACGGGTGATGAGCTTGCCGTCATGCAGGTCCAGCGCCAATATTTCCTGATCATTCGCCCAGAACAACACATCCTTGTTCTCAGACAGTCGGGGCGGCGTGGTGACGATACTTGTCGTCTTGGCATGGCGATTCTGCACCAAGGGCCCAAAGCTCGTGAGAGTGTTTGCGCCGGTGGCTGCGTCCCAGACACGAATGCGATTGTCCATGCCAGCCGAGATGATGTACTTGCCATCACTCGTCCAGTGAAGCCCATTTACGGCATCATCGTGCGCCTGTGCTGCCTCTCTATACGGCCTGACCTGGCCAGGATCCATCCCCGCTGCCACTGCGTGCTTGTGGCGATGCACCAACCCGAGCGAGTCCTCTTGGTCCAGCAAGGAGAGAACGCCGCCCGCGCGGCGAATGTCCCAAACCCGGATCTTGCCGTCAGCATGCCCGCTCGTGACAATATGCCCTTGCGTAGGACTCCACTGCGTCGCAAGCACAGGACCACCGTGCGCGATCAAGGCCTGCACAGCCGACCCGGAGCGGAGATCCACGAGACGAACGTGGGCGTGCTGTGTCGCGCAAGCCACAACGAGATGGTCGGCGATGGGGCTCGTACTGTGCGAGTAGATCCTCGCATTCAGATCAAAGCTCCCCGACAGCGTCGAGCGCGCCGTCGACCAGAGCTTGAGCGACTTGTCAAACGCGCTGGACAAGAATGCATCGGGATCAAAGGGGAAGAAATCGAGATGCGTGATGCCGTGCGAGTGACCACTGCCGTCGGTGGAGCGACGGATCGTGCTTACCGGGCGAAACGTATATGTGCCTTCGTACACGCTCCCGCACTGTTCGAGATCCCAGATCTTGATGGCGCCCTCGGCGCCTCCCGAGACCAGAAGGCGTCCGTCGAATTTCTCGACCGCGAGGCTGGCGACGCCGGCGCCGTGGGCGCGGATGTTGTGTGGTCGTTCATCGAGGAGCGGATCGTGCGTGCGCTCGCCGTTGAAGCGATGCTGTGGGGCGGCGGCAAAGGAGCGGAGGAGAGGGGAGGTGAAGGACGAGGAGAAGGCATGGGGCGAAAGGTCACCGAGCTCGCGGGCGAAGAGAGAGGATTGCATTCATTTGGTTGCTGCGTGGTTGTTGTTGAATGAGTGGTGAGAGACACAAGATTCACGATGCGAGGATGACGTCTGTTCGCTGTCGAAGATGAAGGTGTGCAGGGTAGGCACGCATATTAACTGGCTAACTAACGTTAAGTCAAGTATTTTGATAAGTTATTCGATCCACTTCATTTTGAACCTCACATCCATACTTCACCTCCTTGATCATACATCATTCGGGTTACAGGGTATTCTTCCCCCATCTCAGTCATGAGCTAGCAATCAAGGAACAATACTGTCTCTAGGACAAACTTCCTTCGTATCACCATGGACAACGGCCGATCGCAGGGCCCCAGTGTTCTCGACGACACAGACACTGGCGTCTCGGAGAACTCAAATCCAAACGCAAACGCCAGGAATCGACTCCCTGCTCGCCACTACCACACTCTCTACGATGCGGTGGCCGGCAAGGTGCGCGCTCCGGATTCCGAACAAGAGGCAACTATGATCAAGCACTCCCTCGCAGACAGCCCAGTCTCCCCAGCCGAACTCCTCTTCCGCCGCCTCAACGCGCCCATCCGGTATGCAGAGTATGACATTTACGCCTCGCATACACGGGATTTCCCGGACTATGGCAACGCAGCGCTACCCGACAGTGATCTTCTCAAGGCCATTCACGCGTATGCGAGTGGGTACTATGCGCGGAACGCCGGGCCAGAGGAGGCACGAGTCTGGGATGAGAAGAGCATGGACGAGACTGCGCTGTTGGCTTTTGGCATCCTGATGGAAGAAGCTTCACGAGAAACGCTTGGTCGGAAAGGAGACTTGGTGTTCACCGAAGCGGAGAAGGACGAGGAGGGTCAAGGTGATGTTCGCGCTGACGGCGCGGGCGACGAGCCACGAGCGAAAAAGAAGAGAAAGACGAGCGACAGCACCACCACCGAGATGGTGGATCGGACCAGGGATGATTGAAGACTTGCCAGCAGCCATCACATACAGTCGTCGACTGCAAAGGCATTGATCACAGACCTACCGTACATTCTCAGCCGCCAATCACCACTATCACCCCTAGCGCTGCAAGATAGCAGTCGGCCTCAGTTTTGCCGTTCCTGGAAGGCACCCCCTCCGTACCGCATAAAGCTTGAGTGCGTCCTGCTTTGTGGGTGCCGAGATACTGGTCGCAAAGACTGCTGCTGCTGGTGGTTCACAGAACCCCCCTGCGCCGCGCCAATCTCTCGACTCCAATCTGCATCCGACAATTTCCCTTGCCAAAAATCGCCTTCGTCCGCCATATTCTCCCCGGAGCCAACGCCAAAGGGCAGAAACATATCACTTCCCTGCAGACCTTGGCCTGCCGGCGCACTTGATCCTCCACTGACGCTCAGCATATCGAGATGTGACCACTGCGTGGTTATGCTAGCTAGAGGTGGTGTCACAATAGGCGATCCGATCATGTTCCGCAGCCTCATGATGAACTCTGGTGTCTCGACCATCTGCTCCGTCGTCCCAAGGGCGCGCTCACGCTGCGCGTAGGCCTTGAGTGCGAATTGTGCCTGTGTGGCGGGCGCCTTGAGCTTTAAATTGTAAAGAAGCGAGTGTCGTGCATACATGGACTCGAGAACGGCCCATCCACGGTCTGCCATGCTACCCGTTGGACGCTGGTAGAGGAACGTCGACAGCAAGGTCAGATACTCGAAATTGAAGTGTAGCCGGGCGAACCAGGCAAAGCCCCATCGATCCATGGGATCGAACGCGTCGTTAGCATTCTCACAAATCGTGAGGATCAGTTTGAACAGGTTGTCCCGCGGGGAGAAGATGTCAATGCCCCAGTCAGGCGACTCCTGCATTGGACGCATCATGTCGTACAGCCGCGCGATGAGGTGCGGGCGTATACCAAGAGCAGCGGCGTGGGCATTGCTCACCACAGGGTTCAGGAATCGCTTCTCGATGTCGATTAGATCCATCTCGAGACCCTGCACGAGGATGCGATTGCGCTCCATGCTGGCTGCGTTGATCTCTGGACCATCGAATCCACCGTGACCGAGAGTGCTGGCCTCCACAACTTGCCTCGACTCTTCGTCTAGCAGATACGCCGCGACGCGATGCACGACCAAGACAAAGGCCGTTTCCGTCGGTCCTTCACGGTGCACCAGGTCATGCGTAGCCTCGGGAAACAAGTCGGCATCGTTCAGATTGAGTGGTTGTTTCGTGTCAAAATCCGTGGGCAGGCAGTTATGCCTGAAACCGCAGTCGAGACTGAGCTTGGTGTCATACGTGAGGATCTGCCACCAGATGCGCCGCCGCATCTCCGTCTCAAAGGGCGCAAGCCCGAGCTGCGTGCCGTCGCGATGGTAGCCCATGCTGACGGCGATCCTGATGAGTGAACCACAGAGCACCCACGAGCCATGTTTGTTGCATTGGCCCATGAGTATAATGAGCGTGTGCACGAGGGCTTGCAGAACGACCATGTTGTATCGTCTCAGAAAGTCAAACTTGACGAGGGTCATGCTCACGCCGCGCAAGAATCCCTGCAGCACCTGCTCCTTTGTCTGGTCGTCGCCGACGATACCCACCATCTCGTCCTTTTTCAACGCCATCACCGCCAGTCCAAACATACTGTACAGCAAGGCCTGCTGATCTAGCGATACGCTGGTAATGTCCGCAGAGGCTGCCATCATGATGGGCTGCATGGTAGGCGCGTGGATGATCTTGATGAGGGGGTTGACGCGGTCGAGGAAGATCTGCCACAACTTGAACGTCTGCACGGGGTCCAGCTCGGGTCGTTCGCTTGGCGTGGGAGACGGAACGCCCGACATGCCGGCCGAGTTTGGCGGTTGCTCTTCCTGGGGGAAGATGCCTTCTGGATCATCCTGGTCGATCATATCCTTCATGTTTTGGATCTGGCCAGTTAGTACGGGGGCCGCGTACTGTTCGCCGCGTGAGACCTCACCTCGTCGTTCAGCGCCACCCAGATATCGGCATCGACAAATCGTCCGATCCCCTCATCATCCGCATCGCGAACGATGCGTCCAGCGCTGCTCTGGCTGGATGTTGTGGTGTTGTACTCCCTGCCCGACCCGCCCGATTCAGTCGCCGAGGCCGTCTGGGCGGGGTCGTCAACGAATTGGCGAAGTAGAGACTCGCAGCGCGCCAGTCTGTCCTGGAGGTCCTGCGTCGTCTGCGGTTTGATCTTGGGGCGAGGGGCCGCTGGCTTGGAGGGCACGCAGGGGATGCGCATCTGTCTTGTCGTCAGTCCAACACGGATGAATTGGGTCCTGGTGCCCGC
Source organism: Emericellopsis cladophorae (assembly GCF_022114955.1). Taxonomy (NCBI): domain Eukaryota; kingdom Fungi; phylum Ascomycota; class Sordariomycetes; order Hypocreales; family Bionectriaceae; genus Emericellopsis; species Emericellopsis cladophorae. Next base: position 192,138 of record NW_026250951.1, read on the forward strand.
TCACGTACCTTGACGCAGTTCGCGCATGGGATCACCCTGTTGCAGCGAATCTTTCGCCTTTGGCAGTTCTTACATGATAGTACCCTTCCTGTCAGCTTGCGTGGTGCAGGGGAGTGGCCCCCTGTGCTCCCACCGCCGCCGGCATCAGGGCCAGGTGTCTCTCCTGCAGTAGAAAGACTATTCATTGTATCAACCTGTGTTTTCAAGTAAAGATTCGTACGCGACTCTCGCTCAGTGCGCGTTTTCTAAAGAGTTTTTAACAGGGCGCTCATTAACACTTTAGAATAACAATGAGCAAGCATGGCAAGAGTCCGCAGCACTTCATCTCCGTGAGCAAAATACAGGAGCCTCGCTCTATTTATCGCATTTCAAATCATATCTTGTTACCATTCCGTGTCCCGCCAGATCAAGGTCTGAAGGAAAAAGGCGGATTTGCAATATCGTGCCCAAAGTGACTCAGCCTTCCGTTGTAGCGTTCCCCTTGCGCGCGGCCCCCAATTGCTGAATAACCTGGACGACTAGTAAGTCATAAGTAAGCAAGCAGTGTGGGTGGATTATGAGGGATCTCCTGTCCGATAAGGTACCTGTTGCACACCGACTTAACAGTGCGTATGGCTTGTAACCCCAAGACCCGGCCTACTGTACAATCGTGTGACAGTACCGTAAGACGGACAGAAAGATAACTTGCCCGTTGTGACGTACGACCTGCATGATGACTCGAGCGCGGTAAATCAAGGCCAGCTGCACAAAGAGACGTATGTACCACAGGATGGCATGCCATCGAAAATTCTATCGTTGATTTTGCAGAGTGTTCTTGTTGTGATTTCTTCGCCAACGCCGAATCTCCAAACCACAACCAACCGGTGTGATGCCTCAAGCAATGTCGCCATTTCAAACTCCATACCGTGCCGTATGTACGACTGACAAATGGATCGTGTCCAGTCCATGCTACTATTTTACAAATCCCGCGCGCAACACCCGTCGCGGCTTCAACCTTCCCCCTCGCTGAGCGTTCCGTAGCCCGTGTCCCCGTCGTCCATCCCCACGAGGCTCTTTGTGATGCTGAGGCATCGCTCGGCCACATTGTGGCGGATTGTCGGGCCCAATCCACATGCGTCGGCTACGGCACCGCCAATCCAGAGACGCAGTCCACCTGCCAGGCGCTCGAGCGTTGATGCGTACATCTCGGCCGCATGCTTGTGCTCAAGCGTCTTCTCGACCATGTCCATGACGGCCGTGAAGCCCAGGAGCGACATGCCATCCTTCGGTATGCTGATCGACTCGATGATATCGAGCGTCTGCAGGTCGGATTCCCGCGTCTCGCAGCGGCGGAGGTGAGCGACGGCTGTGGCACAGCGCAGTGCGAGGCGGATGTCAACACTGGCCGCGGATGGGTTGGCATCCACAATGGCGCCTTGCGTGGGCAGGCCCTGCGTGTTCTTCTTCTCGACTCCGACCGTCTGGATGGCTAGGGCGATGTTGGAACCGCGGTGCTGGTCTGGTAGAGCTGCGCGGGCCACAATGGCGCGCGCTTGCGCCACTGAACCGACGGGAGCCGTATGCACGGCCAGTTCCATCCTCGCATCGCGTGCAGAAGGCCCGTCCTCGCCCCGGCTCAGGGTGGCGGCCAGGGCCTCGTGTAGGACCTGGATGGAGAACCAAGCCGAGACGGCATCCATCGGCGAGCCAATGGCGGTGTCGCCCACAACGCAGTCCATCCCATCAATGGGATTCTCGACGCCATGCTTGGTCTCTTTGTTGAAGGCCAGGTTGTGCGCACGCTGGATCAGCTCATGGTTCAGCACCTCGTCGCACTCTTGCTCGACCAGGCACGCTAAGTGGCTAGGCAGCTCATCGTCGTACGGGACAACGCCGTCTTGGTGGGTCTCGACGAGGACTCGGTTCAGGTGGCGAGCCTCGTTCCACCTTGACCTCGCCAGGCCAGCTGCAATCGCGTTGCTCGCGCCCAGTCTCCACTTGTGCTGGCTAAAGTCCCAAAGGAGCACGCGTATGTGCAGGGCCTTCAGCATGAGCCGAGCTGGCGTGTCGGGCAAGGTGCCAGAGGCGAGCAGTGTGATCAGCAGCCGGCTCTTGTTGATCTCCACGTCACCGCCTGATAGCTGCGCATCCAGGGCAATGGACCATGCCCTGGCGCGCGCTGCCTCTTGATCGCGCGTCGTGCCGCTGAGAAGCTGGTATCCGGAGGAGCCGATGAGGTTCAGCGCACTGAGTTTGGCCGCTTTGAGTAGCAGCGCCAGAGCCTCAAGCAAGATGCTGTGTCGGGGGATCCAAACGGACTGTACGGCAGTGAGCCACGCTTGCCGACGGACGTGGATCGACGAGGCTAGCGATGGAGATGCCTGCAGACTCGAGAATTGGGGCTTCTTGGGCTTCTCCTCGGTCGGGGCGAACAGCGTGGGGATGAACACCCACATGACGGTGCCTAACAAGAGGAGAAGCTTGAGCGAAGTGTGAAAGTGGTAGCCCATAACGTTGAAGTCAAAACTTGACAAGAGGCGGCCGACCAGGTGTAGGGGCAGAGCGAATAGTCCTCGCCCCTCGGGGCTCTCGTTGCTCGTTTCCTCCTCCCTCACAGCCTCCATGATCATCAGACCCGCCAACGAGCCAACCATGAGCTTTCCAAAGTACGGAGCCGGGTTCCCCCAGCCCTGCTCTTGTTGCTGCTGCTGCTGCAGCTGCTGTTGGGAGACGACCGTCGGGCCGCGAAACGGCTGTTCGTCAATAGGGTAGGCTTGTCCTGAGCCCATCTGCGTGGCAATGATGCGCTTCATATCTTCCGGGACCTGGATTAATCCCGCTGGTGGGCCGTTGCTGCCTGGGCTGGCATTAGGCGCTGACTCTGAAAGGTCTGCGGGCATTTCGCATTGTGCGTACTGCATGGGGGTCGGTGGTTGCTCAAAGGATGCGATCGACCCGTTCATCGCTCCCGCCATGAACAGCTTCTCAAACGCTGCTATCCTCGCGCGCATTGTGCTGTTCTCTTCTTGCAGTCGGCTGTGGCGTTTCTCAAGGTGCCGTATGTACTCGGTCGCCTTGCTCAGAACCTGATTGTGTCAGCAAATGTGCCAGGAGCACTGCCCGGTCATGTCTAGACCTACTGTTGCTTTGTTCAGCTTGTGTGCCGGTGTCAACCCATGCAGCTCCTGTCTATCCTCTGTCGTATCCTCGCCTCGTGCGCTTTTGCTCATGATCCTCAGACTCGGGACCGCGTCCCTCAGAGCTGCAATCTTGTCATTTAGGTTGTTTCGATAACGCTTTTCGATCATGTTGTGGGATGTCTTCTTGACGGGTTTCCCCTCGTCGTCCTCGAGGTCGTCTTCGTCGTCTTCGGGCTCGGACACTTTGCGCTTCTTGGTACTGGGCTTGCCCGGCTTGCTCCTCCCCAGGGCAGACTTGTCCAGCGATTCGGGACTCGAGGTGCTGCCCGGGGAGTTGTACTGCAAGTGAGGCGGCATGGCGATGTTGCGGAGCTGCTCCTGCGCGGCGGGCGTGAGCATTGGGAACTGCTGTTGCGGCCTGCCATTGGCTCCGAGGAAGGCGTTTGTCTGTGAGGGCTTCGCTCTGGTCGTCGGCCGTTGCGCCTGCTGGCTCTGAAGTATGGGGCCCCCAAACAAATAGCCCGCACTGGGATTGCGCGTCGACGGGACCGTGGCTGTCGGTGACAAGTCGTCGAATCCGAGCGAGGGCGACGTCTGCATACCGAAGGGCGGCGAGTCCCAGACCGAGGTGGAATAGCTTGTTGCTACCGCTGGCGCCGTGCTGGTGGTGTCGAAGGTGAAGGGGATTTGGTCGGGAAACCCCCAGCCTGTCGAGTCGAATTGGCCATCGTCAGGCGTGGTGGAGGAGGGGTCGGTCTTGATGTCACCCGACGTAGAGCCATCGTCGAGTAGGCCAAGGTTGGGATCTTCGAACCCAAAGAGGTTGGATGTCTCGTCGTCGGTCATTCTGATTGTCGGTGGGTGGTGGTGGAGGAGGAGGAGGGTGGTGGTGGATGATGAGAAAGAGGAGTGAGTGTTCACCACAACAGAGAGTAGAAAGACGTGCCGCGTATATGGACGAAGCCTGCTTCCTGCGACCGGCGAATTTCGACGTGGGAAAAATAATAAAATCGGCGACCTCCGCCTCTGAGGGACGCTGAATCTACGTAGCTACTTCAGGAGGTAAGCGGGAGACGGTTCTCGCTGACTCTCGCATCGAGACCCTCGCGCGAAGCCGGGTTGGATGGGTGCCTGAAGTGTGCATGGGGATGGACGGACAGACGGGTGGTGGCCACCGTAGTGGTGTGATAGTCGGGGACCTCCAGTCGTAATTACTGGGCCCGCAGCAGCCCGCAGTGAACAGCGCCATATTATCGTACGATTTCTCGACGCTGGCAGCTGAGTCACCACTCAACCCGGAACCAGCCACAGAGCGTCCGCTGTCGCGAATTCAATCGCCCCGGCACTCATCGCGATCCGGCTTCTTCCTACGGTATCCGTACGTAATTTCGAAGGGGCGCCTGAACGCGCAATTTTGCAGGCGCATCCGGATTCCCAGCACCCGGCTGGAATGACACGGAGGTTGCCGTAGGGGTCCTACAGTAGCGGCCCCGGACGATTTGACTACGTAAATTGACTTTGATGTTTAAAGTGGATCAAGTCACGGCCGGCTGCCAACTTCTCCGTGAGCCATGTATCGAATGAATAATGTCGAATAAAAGCCCACGGCGACATGAGGGGACGGCGTCGAGGCGCCAAAGATCTAAACCAAATATGCACATCAAGAACAAACAAAGGAGGACCCCAATCACCAAACGTCTTCTGGACTCTGCACCAGCTCCATCGTCGGCGTCTTGGGCACCATCTTCTTCATCTTCCTCCTCTCCTCCCTGGTCACCAGCGACGGCGTCATGGGCATGCATGGCGTAAAGGGCTGGTAGGGCGAGTACGGCATGCTCGTCCCTGGTGTGCGCCCGTCCATGGGCGACAGAGGACCCTTGCGCTCAAACACAGTCTGCTTGGTCGTCTGAGGCACAGCGGACGGGGAGCTGAGTGCCGGCTCGTAGGCACGCAGGGGAAGAGAGCCGCCAGTGCGCACGGCGCTGGGCGCATTAGGGCGCGAGAAGGACGCGCCGGGCTTGGGGGACGACGGCAGCGTCGAGTTCCCAAACGTGGCGTTCGGTTTGGGCGAGCGTGGAAGGCCGACCAGGGGCACTTGGGAGTGCTCCGACGTGGCCGACTCCGGGTCCGGCTCCTGCGCGACGTGCTGGGAGACCACTTTGCCCTGGCCGTAGTCTCGACGAAAGTCCAGCTGTGCACCGATGCGCTCGTCGATGGACTGGACGCTTTCGGGCGACTGATCGGGCGTGATGTTGGCGACACTGCCTCGTGTCCTGGCCATGCCGATGGCGACGTGGTCCGAGTGAGGCACAGGCGGAGGCGGGGGCAGGTTGGCGTACTGGCGCGGGGGAATGGCGGCCATGGACGAGGCGTCCGAGTGGCGCGGGAAGGAGGCTGACTGGGGGGTGAGGATGGGCGACGAGATGTTGACGCCCTTGACCGACTTCTTCTTGGGCGACCGCAGCGCCGACAGCAGCGATGACGTCTTGGACCCTGTGCTGCGGTCCTCCTTGGCGCTGCTGAGGTTCAGACTCGCCGGCTTGGTCCTCTCCTTCTTGGCCAGGGTCGCCGGCGCTGGCCTCTCGATGCTCGCGGCCCTCGAGTCTGCAGGGTACGACGGCGCATCCCGCTGAACGCCCCTCTCCTTGGCGTCCTCGTGCTCCATGACATGCTTGTACATGTCCTCCAGCTGTGATTGCGCCATGATCTTGTCGGCTGCGACGATGCGTGGATCAACAAAGGGGCTGACGCCTGGCACGCCGACGGAGGAGACGGGTGAAGGGTAGCGCGCCGGCTCGAAATCAAAGTACTCGACCCTTGGTGACGGGTACGAAAAGTTGGGTACGTCGCCTAGACCTTGATCCGAGGGCGGGACAATCTGTAGCGGCAAGAGCTCCTTGTTGTCGCCAAAGTCGCCGACGTCGTGGCCCGAGTGGATGTGCTCTCGCCTCTTCTTTGCGAGCGACAGCAGTGTTATGGCGACCAGCACCAGGGATAGAGCGTAGGCGCCGACGATGCCGCCAATCTGCGCGGGCAGGTAGCTCTTGTCGCGGAGTGCGTTGGCTGATATCGGGGGCCCGTCCTCGGGTGAAGGCGTGTCAACGTTGAGAGGGTTGAATCGCCTTGCGATCAGTGTCGACGGTGCTACCTGAGCGTGTGTTGTCAAGGCGAGTGAAGTGAGAAGCAGGGAGAGCAGGTGAAGCCTCACGCCCATATTTGCATTCCCGGGTACGGGGGGCCAGCGAGGATTCAAGCAACCTTATACGGGGCGGTGGAGGGATCGTCGCGTGATGAAACCTCCTGAGTAGTCTGCGCAGCGACACACGGAGCAGAGGATCTTGTTTAGAAACACGGATTTGACGGCAACGTCGAATGGTATATAGGAACAGATCAACTCAGGGCGGCTGATGAAGCTCGACGGCAGTGAACAAGAGCTTAGCGCCGTGCAGGCGGCGACGAATTGGCAAGGTCTTCATCGTGGGGGCTGGTCGATCTGCATGCTGAATGGGTGGCACATGCATGAGGACTGATGATAGTCTGCTGGGCTTGGAGGTGGGAGAGAGACAATGGTCGAGGTGGTTGGCTGCTGTTCGTGATGTTAAGCGCCGACGTTGCGTCTGCTCGACTATGATTGGCCGATATTCATGCGCTCGCTCAGTGACCGCCCCGCTATCGTTCTTGGACTCGGGCTCTCCAGGACCCCAATCCTCGATCACGTCTCGCCCTCCGACGACTTCAAAGTCTACAAGCAAGCTCACGTGTTTCGACGGTGAGCCTGTTACTATCGGGCCTGTCACTTTATACGTAGCAGGTGAGCCGGATTGCTGGGGCCTCGCGGCAGCCGGCGGCCCGGTACTCGGCCACCATGTGGTAGCGCACCCAAGGCGTGTTGCACAAAACCTGGATGGACGACGACCACGTTCACCGTCCAGCCTCTAGGCCTCAAACGAACAGAATTCTAATGGGGACGTCCATCACAAGGCTCATGCTCGGATCTTTGAGCCACCGACTACAAATGCATCCATCACTGTCACATCGTTTCGCTGCCCATAGACATGGATGAGCACGAGTCACAAGCTCTTCTCTCGACATGAGAGGCTGTCGGCAAATGTGATATCCCCTCTAGTGTCTGTGATATCGGCATCTTCCTCCACATAGCACACATCACATGCGAAGAGGTTGTTTACGGAAAGAACCCGTTTCATGCAAAGAACGCTTAACATTGCACCCATCCACGCTAATCCTCAATAGTCCAAGCTGGTCTTTATGCTATCAAAGATTCCTGGAAAAGTCAGCAGAGCTTCATCTCAACAGCACTTACGGCTGGTACTTACTAGTAATGTCCGGGATAGAGTACTTCTCGTACAGCAAGCCGTGGTTGATGCTCCAGCTCGCGACTCTCGACACGGGTGCCTCCAACCGCACAAATGTCTCGGGATCCTCCTGAATGGCTGCTGCTACTTCCGCGCCGACGCCCGCGTTCACCATGCTCTCGTGCACGACAATGACGCGCCCTGTCTTGCGCACGCTGTTAAAGACTGTCTCCTTGTCCCAGGGGTACACTGTCCGCAGGTCAATCAGCTCCGCGGAGATGCCCAGCTCCTTCTCGGCGTGCCGGATTGCGGCTTCGCAGTTGTACATGGGTTGTCCGTAGGAGATGACCGTGACGTCTTTGCCCTCCTTGACGACCTCGGCCTTGGAGAGGGGCAGTTCGTACGCACCCACGGGGACTTGCTCCACGGCAGCGCGATACAGGATCTTGGGCTCCAAAAAGATGACGGGATCGTTGCACCGGATGGATGCTAGTAACAGACCCTTGGCCTGAGACGGGGATCGTGGGACGACGACTCGAAGGCCTGGGACGTGAGTGAACAAGGACTCGGGCGACTGGGAGTGGTACAGGCCTCCGTGCCCGACGCCGCCGCACGGCATGCGGATCGTGAGGCCGCCGACATGCCGGCCGCTGTCTCCATCACGGTATCTGTATTTCGCCGCCTCGTTGACGATCTGGTCAAAGGCAGGGAAGACATAGTCCGCAAACTGGATCTCCGCCACGGGTCTCATGCCCGCTGCCGCCAAGCCCACGCCAAATCCAACAATTGCACCCTCGTTCAGTGTCGAATTGAAGACGCGCTCGCCACCAAAGGTCTCTGCCAGCTTCATCGTGCATCTAAAGACGCCACCAAAGGCAACGTCCTCGCCGAACACCAGAACCGAGTCATCTTCTGCCAGTGCAGTGTGCATTGCGTCTCCAACGGCCTGGAAGAGGTTCATCTTCTTGGTGGGACCGTTGCGGATGTCTTCGGGTAGTTCGGCACTCGTGAGAGCAGCTCTCGTGGTCTGTGCCAGCATGGACGTGCTGGCGTAGTCGATAGGGAGGTTGTACTTGGCGTTGGGCGGATGGGACGAGTAGCTGCGTGACGCTGCCGGAACGGCTGCCACACGGCAGGGTAGCCGTATTGACTGACGCATTTGGCGTAGACTTTGTGAACGCATCTTGACTATCAGGTTCTTTCAAATGAACGGCTGAGGAAATAAGGGAAAAGAACAGAAGCAACTCGAGAAATCAGAAAGAGGTGATGTGATGCCTTCCCCAGCCGAAGGCGCACCTGCCCGTTGACATAGTTCGGCTTGCTGCGGCCCATCGCGGGGTACGAAGGCTGGCAGTGGAGCCCCAGCATCGACAGGGGGCCCATCACTTCGGCTCACTGATAAAAGTCGCGATAAGCTGGTTGCCCTGCCAACACTCCCATGATGCCAAGCCACATGCAAACAGGTAGCGGCCTCCTTCCCAGCCGAAACCATGATTGCACTGACGTCGGCATTGGGGGCGGTGCATGCTTGCTAGTTTCCCGCCTGCGTTTTATTGAGACTTTTTTCCCTCTACTTGCATTCCCAGCATTGTCGCTAACTGCTGAGGTTTATGACTTCATGACCAAGACACACAGCTACATGTAGGCGACATGCCACGCCGCGAGTCTTCATCACGACCTCGTCGGGACTCATCCTCGCGACCTGAGGGCCACGGCCGCCGCCATGAGTCTACCAACCGAGATCGACAACGCAAGAAACGATCGCGGAATCCACGACTAGATACATCATCCGGAGAAAACAGAGGCTCAGGACCATTATCAGCAGATGCGCTGGCCCGGCTGGAACGACAGAATGCGCGCGACAAGAGAAGGGAAGGACGGACACGGAAGGCGGATCGCGTCGACTACCACGAAGTAGAGCAGGAACCCCGCAGGGAACGGGTGCACCGACGAGAACGTTCGGAAAGACCGAGAGAACGCACACGAGATCGCAGCAGAAATCATGGCTACGACGGGGAGCAGGAGCAGGAGCTTGAAAGACCCCAGACAAAGAAGGACAGGAAGGACAAGAAGAAACGAATCGTGAGCGGCGCCATTATGGAAGAGGGCAAGGCGCAACCCGCGCTTCGGGGAGGCCGTAACGAGGATTGGCGATCGAGTGAGCAAAGCTTCGACAAGCAAGATTACTACCACCGACCCTCAAAAAAGAAGAAGAAGAAAAAGCTCAAGAAGAAATGGTGTGAGTACGCTTCCTCGCAAACAATTGGCATGTCACTCATCAGACATGCAAAACAGGGATCATCGGTGGCATCAGTCTGGTTCTGCTCATCATCATCATCGTGGCCGCCGTGGTTGTGAGCCAGAAGAAGGGCGGCAGTAGCGACGACGAAAATGGCGATTCAAGTAGCTCGAGCGACGACAAGTCCAACCTCGACGGCGTAGACCGCGACTCAATACCAGAAAAGTGGAGGAACACATATCTCGATCCTTGGTCGTGGGAAACAACAAGCGGTTTCAACGTCACGTTCACGGATGAGATGGTCGGCGACTTGCCCATCATGGGTCTCGACAGCAAATGGGACGACTCGAAGCGCGCGAACGACAATGTTCCCCCCCTCAACAAGGCATGGGGTTCCTACGTCAAGAAACCAGCGCGTGGTGTGAACCTGGGCGGCTGGTTCACCATTGAACCGTTCATTACGCCATCACTCTTCCGTTATCCTTCTGATAAGGGCGTGATAGACGAGTACACCCTGAGCAAGGAGCTCGGCGCTTCCAAGTCTGAGGTCATTGAAAAGCACTATGCGACATTCATCACAGAGAAGGACTTTCAGGAGATCGCCGAAGCGGGTCTCGACCACGTGCGCATCCCCTATTCCTACTGGGCTGTTGAGGTCTACGACAGCGATCCTTACCTGTACCGTACGTCGTGGCGCTACCTCCTCCGGGCGATTGAGTGGGCGCGCAAGTACGGCTTGCGCGTCAACCTTGACTTGCACAGCGCACCTGGTGGGCAGAATGGCTGGAATCACAGTGGAAGGGAAGGGCCCATAGGTTGGTTAAAGGGCGACGACGGCCAGTTGAACGGCCAGCGGTCGCTCGACATCCACGACCGGCTGTCCAAGTTCTTTGCCCAGGATCGGTACAAGAACATCATCACCCACTACGGCCTCGTCAACGAGCCCAAGATGACGTCCCTCGACACGGACGAGGTCATCCAGTGGACGGAGAAGGCCTACAAGATCGTCCGCGACAATGGGGTCGAGGCGTTTGTCATATTCGGCGATGGCTTCATGGGCCTGGACAACTGGCAGGGTCTCATGACCGGCTACGACGACCTAGTGCTGGACGTGCACCAATATGCCATCTTCAACCTGGATCTTCTGGCTTTTACGCATCAGAAGAAGGTGCAATACGCCTGCAAGGGTTGGACCGACCAGGCGGAGCTCAGCATGGATCCCACGCAGGGCTACGGGCCGACCCTGTTCGCGGAGTGGTCGCAGGCTGACACGGACTGCCAGCCGCTCCTCAACGCCGGTGTCAATGGGGCCCGGTGGGACGGCACGTCCAAGTCGGTGGACGGACCGAGCTGTCCCACCAAGGACGACTCGTGCTCCTGCTCAATGCCGCTGGAGGACCCGAGCAAGTGGAGCGACACGTACAAGCAGTTCCTGCAGATGTTTGCCGAGGCGCAGATGCACAGCTTTGAGAAGGGCTGGGGCTGGTGGTACTGGACGTGGAAGACGGAGGACGCGCCGCAGTGGAGCTACCAGCTGGGCTTGAAGGCTGGTATCCTGCCCAAGAAGGCGTGGGACAGGAGCTTCAACTGCGACTCGTCCGTGCCCGACTTTTCTAAGCAAGGATTGTCGGAGAGCTATTGATGATTTGGTGCTGTTTTGGGGGCTGGTTTGACCTTGGCGACGGGCCGCATGTTCATGGCGTTATGGTAAACTATGGGTCACACTGGTGATGTGGTTGGGAAGCATTGGGGGCGCAACGTGTTTGAACATGGGTGACATTTCTGTATATTTACTCAGATAGACTTGCAAGCATATTTAGTCGCATCCTACTCTGGTCCTGTGCGATGTGAATGATGAAATCACAAAAGGCCTCATCGCCTCACAGGGTCGTACTCGTGAATTCGTGCATGTATACCTAAGCTAGATTGTGTTCGTACATGGGCAACCTTTGCTAGTGGTACTGGATTCAATATAAGCAATGGCAGCGATTACTCTTTATCCAAGACATCTTCGTGTCGAAACTGAAGACGCCATTAAGCGGCGACATGCAATCGCATCTGCAGGCTGTCGGATACATGCTAGCGAATCTGCACTCCAAGATTCAACAGTCAAGACTCTACGGAGTAGTGCCTCTGCTATTGGTGCCAATAACTGATATCGGATTTTGTACGGAAATGGCGAACTAATCAGTTACTTGTACCCAGCAGCCTGCACAAAAGCTCGACTCGGTTGCGGCCGTCCTACTCCTACTCCACTATGACATGGGCAATTGGATCATTAATCATTCATCTTCCGTGGATATTCTACTTACGTAGTCACGTACTCTGTCAGTCGAGGATGAATAATTTGTCTCCGCCCCGTCCTGTGCTCTTCTCTCTGAGACGGATGCAATTTATGTCAGGCTGCAGCGGGAGCTTTGTGCTATAAAGAACCTGTGGCCACTTGACGTGGACGTCACACGGCGCGCGGTTGTGGGAAAAACAGGCCGATCCATCACTGGAAGGCAGGGAAACGAAGTCTTCAGAAGACAAATGGTCGCCAACCCTGACACCGCGGCGAGACATTCGTCCAGCTCACCGGGCACGACGCAGGGTGAGACACCCGAGTGTCAATTGGCCCCGATCTGCACGGAACAGAAAGCAACGCGCCAACAGACACAAGGTAGCTCGCGGCCTGCGACTCCGTTGTCAAGGACTCGATCGCAGAACGGCTATGGCTGCGATGACGAGGTAGACTCCGATGTGTCTGCCGACGCGGGCGAGCGCGGAAGGGGGACGCCAGAGCAGGACCCGTTTGAGGTTGTGTGGGATGGTGGTGACAGTGATCCGTTGAACCCACGGAGTTACAGCACACCTCGGAAATGGATGATCACCTTGATTGTTGTCAGTGGCAGCTTTTGCGTGTAAGTTGGCAGGATCGCCGCATGCCGCCCATACTTGAATCGTTGTACTGACCATCCGCTGAAGCACCTGCACAAGTTCGATATACACGTCGACATATGCTCAGATGGAGGCAGAATTTGGCGTTTCGCGCATCATCGCCACGCTGGGTCTGTCGACCTTTGTCCTGGGCCTTGGATTAGGTCCCATGCTCTTCAGCCCCCTGAGTGAGTTCTACGGCCGCCGGCCCATCTACCTCGTGTCCTGGTCCATCTTCCTCATCTGGATCATTCCGTCTGCGGTGGCCCCCAACATCGCCACGATGATTGTGGCTCGCTTCTTTGACGGTTTCGCTGGCAGCACCTTTTTGGCTGTGTCAGGCGGGACTGTGGGTGACTTGTTCACAAAGGAAGACCTCCAGGTTCCCATGGCGATCTTCACCGTCGCGCCTTTGGTCGGGCCAACCGTGGGACCTCTGCTCGGTGGCTTCATCAACTACAACGTCGATTGGCGATGGACATATTATGTCCTCCTCATTTGGGTCTCTGTAGTTCTCCTGTGCATCATTTTTCTGGTGCCCGAGACATATCATCCTGTTCTTTTGCGGAGGAAAGCAGCCAAGATACGCAGAGAGACGGGAGACGATCGATGGGTGTCGGCCTCCGAGAAGATACAAAGGTCGATCATTGGGGCCATTGGTCACTCCTTGAAGAGGCCGTTCCTTCTCCTATGGTTCGAGCCGATGTGCTTGAACCTGTGCATCTTCACCGCCCTGCTGCTCGGCATCATGTACCTCTTCTTCGGGGCGTTCCCGTTGGTCTTTGGGACAAACCACGGCTTCAACTTGTGGCAGGTTGGGCTGACGTTCTTGGGTCTCGGCGTCGGCTCCGTCGCCAGCCTCGCCACTGATCCTCTGTGGTACAGAGTGAGGGGCCGCCTGGTGGCCAAGCTCGAACAAGAGACTGGCGTTGCTGGTGCCAGCGAGCCCGAGTTCCGCCTGCTGCCTGCCCTGGCTGGGGGTGTGCTCGTACCTATTGGCCTATTCATCTTTGGCTGGTCGACGTTTCCCTGGGTTCATTGGATCGTGCCCATCATTGGGTCAGTCTTGTTTGGCGCTGGGTAAGTAAACTTCTGCACCACTACTGCATTTGTCCGCCACCCCTGTGTTTCTCGAGCTGCGGCCACAACACACCTTGTCTCCAATATGATGTGACTTGACGCAAGCCTTATCAGACCTTGATGCAGAGCGAACGGCCAATCGGTGAGGATGGCTCGACGCCTTCAGCGGACCGTGTCTTATCAAAGGCAGCTTCTTGCAGAGTGAATCCTAACTGACTTTTGTGGCAATGCAACAGGACTATACTGGTTTTTACGGGCGTATTCACATTTCTGGTATGTGAACGTCTTCGGCATATTGTCACGCAGGAAAGACTAACCATCGTGATCAGGTCGATGCCTATCCATTATACGCCGCCAGTGCTCTGGCTGCCAACTCATTTGTGCGTGGTACATTTGCAGGTCAGGCTCCTCGCACATGCTCCTCCCTCAGTGACAGCTGCTGACCTACCTTAGCCGCCACACCCTTGTTCGGCAATCAGATGTACAACGCTCTAGGCTATCAATGGGCAACATCGCTACTTGCCTTCCTCACTCTGGTGATGACGCCATTTCCTTTCATCTTCTTTTACTTTGGCAAGAGGATCAGGCACCGAAGCCGGTTCGCAAAGCGCTGAATACACACAGTGTCGGCAGTTCTTTAGAGCAGAGAGGCCCTGTTCAAAGGGCTTACACAGGATTGGACATACCAGACGCTACATGCCGGCCCAAGCACCATGTCTGGACGGAGCGCGGTAGGACAACTTGGAATACGAGGTTGCCTACGGATTTATATGACGCTCCCAGGCCCCTGGATCTGCATGGCTTTGCCTATGTGTCTCTGCGGGTATATTGATCCATCGGTCCGAGGGAACAATACTGAGGTTGGTGTCGAGGAAGAGGGGGCTAATACCACACATAGAGGCTGAGCGTTGCTTGTCATTGTGGCCTAATTGCACCGGTCAGGGGGCAATCTTATACACCATTGGGTTTCTGCTCTATGGTCGCTGCCACGCCTTGGGAAATGCAGATGACTTGTCCACGCATGACCATGATGCTGTAATAAACATGTAACCTGATGTTGATCACCCTCAGATGGCGTTTTGAGGAACCTTCATGGTGTTCAACGTGTGGTTTCTACCGGTGAGAAATGTCATTACTTACAGCACCTAGGTACGTAGCGACTACACAGACAGTGTCCGTGTCCCTAGTAATAGACAATCACAAAAGTATACAACTTACATTACGCAGCATGCATTTAAACGATGCTTTGACCAGACCAGCATCGACCTCGAAATCCTACCAGGTGAACGTGAAAGAGCCATCGCAGCCGCCCACTGAGGGTGGGTCACTGCTCGCAAGCCAGTGGGTTGCCCATGGCCGAGGTACTCGCGGCTGCAGTGTAAATTCTGCACTGGCAGAAAGTATCTTCGGCCTAACGGCCATGGACAAGCAGCCAATCGCAGCACCGACGTTTCCCCCAATGCGGTGGGAAACCCCGCAGTGACCAAGTGCGCTGCAGCCGAACAGGCCCCCTGTCGTGCCTGCCTTCTGCTGCCAGGCTGCTGACGATCCACGGCTGAAAGCCCAACAGACCCGCAGCCGTCCACGAGCTTGTTGCGATTGCCTGCCTCAAGGTGACCGAGTTCAGTCTGTTCCATCCAGACATCAACATTCAATTCCTTGCGCGAGCAATTTTAAACGTATCAGCCCCACAGCCTGGTCAGCTAGACGCAAGGCCGCGAAGCCACGACAGATCGGGTCCGCCATCGACTGGAAGTTCTTTCGACAACATAGAGCGACCTCGACGACGCCTGCAAATCTCATCTCTGCACGACGCCAGCGACTTGCCCACGACACGAACCTTACCCCTCGAGCCCTGCGTACCCAATTTGGTCCTAGCCGGCTGGAACACCAACCCACATGCGCCACGGGTAGCTGCGTCTGGATTCGAACCCAGTATTGCGACGCTGCGCGCAACGCGTCCTGCCGCACAAAAGGTACTCTCCGCTTCGCTCGGCTGTGTAGCCGGTTTCCGGACAATACGAGTCAATCCTTTGAGACTCTACTTTTGGAATCAGATCCTGGTTGAGCTCGACGGGAGGCAGCAGGAGCAGCTCTGTTGCGTTGTCAGGCGTGTCCGTACAACTCAGGCCGGTTTGCATTGGCCAGGGTCTTACGCAGCCACGCCGAGATTGCGACTACCCAAGGGCCAAGCAAGGACAGCAAATCCAGCCCTGTGGTGCCACGGAGGCGCCCGCGCCGTACGGTGTCGCAAGAGTGTGTATGGAGTGAGGCGCCTTGAGCCTTGAGAGGCAGACGACTTGTGTGGCGTACTACAGGGACTGTGCGGTCAGGCCCCGCGATCAGCCAGACCGGATCCTGGCCTTGATCACACGTATAAAGCAAAGACAGTATGCCGGAAGATATCGAGGAACACGGTGCAGATGTGTCGGACGCTGCCTTGTCCGAGAATGAGGACGAGTCAGAGACCTATTCTAAAGAACATAACACGATGACAGAGCAGAGCACTGGCGGTGGAGGGGGCGGCGAGCTCAAGAAGAAGTACGATCCCAAGGACCCCTCAAGGCCCCGGCGCAAAAAGGCGCGGAGAGCCTGCTTTGCCTGCCAGCGAGCACATCTCACCTGTGGTAAGTGGCATACGACACTTGTGCGTCGGTTAATGCCGTGCATGAGCGCACCTGGTTGATCTGGGCATTTGATTAACAACGTTGCGCAGGCGATGAAAGACCGTGTCAACGGTGCGTCAAGCGAGGATTAGCAGAGAACTGTCAAGACGGTGTTCGAAAGAAAGCCAAGTATCTTCACGATGCGCCCCCAGAGGCTCTGGGTCCGGTGCTCGGGCCCAACTTCAGCAGCGGCTCTGGGAGCGCATCGCGGCCACACGCGCAACGCCAAAACTCGAGCCCATCGGATGCTATGTCAACGACACCCAACAGCAACTTCTTCCCCACAGGCAGTGGCTCGGGGTTCCCCTTATATCAGGGCCAAGCTCAGTCAGCGGTGGCCTTACCAGACGGTCTCGGCTTCGGGTCTCAGCCTGCGAACATGTCGCCATCCTTCCAGAACCAAGCTACGAATGGAAACGCCCAAATGGACAGCATGCTGCCAACGAATGATGCCTTCAATGCCATGTTCGATCCGAGCAACCCGGCGCTGTACAACTTCGACCTGGAAGGGCTCAACTTCGGGAGTCAGTACGCTGGTTGGGAGTTTGGCATCTTGAACAAGATGGGCCTGGGCGCTGAAACCCCGCCACGAGAGAACTCCATTTCTCAGACACCGACGAGCGAGTACGCAAATGTATTCGGCAACGGTGCTGGGTCTACATACGATGGCAGCAGCATACTTGCAAAGGACTACTCAAGCCTGGACCCGCAGCCGCAGCAAGTCTATCACCAAGGCAACTTGCAGCATGGGTTGCCTCATGCTTTCGCCATAGCAGCTGGGCCAACGAGTCTTGCCAGTCCCAGCACGGAGGCTACAGCCAGCCCCCAACCGACAGCAATGGCTGATGGATCGCCTGGAAACTTTGGCAGCAGTATTCCAGTAAACGTACGGATCAAGTCGAAGCAGCTCAAGCCGAACCAGTCCATACTAGGCAAGCGACAGCGCGATGCCGCGTCGATATATGAGAGTGTCAAGAAGCCGTACCCTTACACAACCGGCTTCCACAACATGGTTTCTGTGCTCAGAAAGAGGCTACCGGGAGACAAACTTCTTGCCATAGCTAAGGCGCTTGGTGAGATTCGACCCTCCTTTATTGCTTCGACCAAGGACCTCACAGAGGAGGATCTTGTGTTTATGGAAAAGTGCTTCCAGCGTACGCTCGTCGAATTTGACGACTTTCTCCACCACAATCCCTCGCCAACGATTGTTTGCCGACGGTCAGGGGAAGTCGCCGCTGTGAACAAGGAATTCATCAGCCTCACGGGGTGGACCAAGGACGTGCTCCTCGGAAAGGAACCCAATCGCCACGTGCACATCCGATCAAACTCGAATGGCTCCTCGCAAGAGGGCGCAGATCCTCGGCCCGAGGCGTCGGCCACCCCACGTGTCAAGAATGCGACCCTAGACACGGGTCGTCCTCAGCCAGTGTTCCTTGCCGAGCTGCTCGACGATGACAGCGTTGTCCGATTTTATAAGGACTTTTCACAACTTGCGTTTGAGGACTCTAGGGGAAAAGTCACGCGGACCTGCAAACTGGTCAAGTACAGCCCGAAGGAACCCGATGTGAAACCACACAAGGATCCAAGGACAGGCATGTTGAGCAGCCGAGTGACCATGATTGACGGAGAGCATGGCATCTCGCGGATTGAGCAGGACGGCAAAGTCAATTGCGCGTACTGCTGGACGATTAAGAGGGATGTGTTTGATATACCCATGATGATCATCATCAATGTGAGTAACTGCCGGCGTGCTTTGATGGCTCCACTGACGACAGCTAGTTTCTTCCTAGATACAGCCCCGATGAGGAGCATATGGCGGTTTAGGGATTTTCAAGCGGGATTCTATTTTAAAAAAGAGGCGGAGTATATACCAGGCGCCTCGCAAAGCAGCTACAGGCACTGCGGGCAGCAACCCTGACGCTGAAAAACAACAGATTTCTATTGTATTTTGACGTCTATAACGGCTTGACGAGCCACGCAACGTCTAGCTCCCCGTCACCTCCCTTTCCATCCACAACCTCCACAGCCTTTGGGCGCCAGCCCTTCCTGTCCAGGGAATTCCTCGTCACTGTGCAGTCGAAGTTGATGTCCTCAACCAAGGCCTCGAGGCTCTTGTAGTCCTTCTCCTCGCGAATGAACCCCGTGATCAGCAAGCGCATGTGCGCGTCGTAAAAGTCCTGCGCGAACGAGTGCAGAATGTGCACCTCGGCGGAGCGCACGGTGTTCTTGTAGAAGGGGTTGTAGCCGATGGACATGACCATGGGATAGACCTTGAAGTCGGTGGCCGGTGGGGTGAGCAGCGAGGCGTAGCCAAAGTAGACTCCCGACTTGGCGTCTGTGATCCAGGGGGTGGCTTTCTCATCGACAGGCAGGTTGGCTGTCGGGATGCCAAGCTAGAGCGTGTTAGTATGTGAGGTTTCTCCGGTCGTAGAGTGAGAGAACGATGAGTCATGAGGAAGGGCTGTATGAGGAGATTTTAGGGATAATTTGTGTGGTGCTTCAGAGCATGCGCGACCAGAATTCGGGTCTGTTGGAAGATAGGCTGGCATACGTACCTCTTTTGATCCACGGCCGAAGCCAGATATAACTTTGCCCTCCATGGTCAAGGGGTATGGTGCCTCGGGGCCTGCATCCTGGCCCACGATGGAGGGGCGGCCGTTTGGACCAGACATGGTATCCTCTGACGGCCGAGGTATAGTCGGGTCCGGCGAGAAATGAGCGTATGTTGGAGGAGGGAGAAGAATCAATGAGGGAAAGAGGATGACTAGGCAAGGCTGACGGCCGAAAAGTGAGGGTGTATGTGAACGGAACGGAGCAGGGCTGGCTTGGCTTGGCTTGGCTTGGGTGGGGGTCGAGGGGCTCGGGAGGGGCCGGTGTATGTGACACGGCGGCATCGTGCATGGTCTATTTGTAAGTGACTGCGTCCACGGGCTAATTAGTAGTATATACAGCCTTTTCCCCTTTGAAGCAATGATGCGATGGGGGTTCAATTGTACTGTCCGAGCCCTCGTGACTGTGAGGCAGCGTTACTCAGCGTTGGAAACTGGCTTGAATCATTGAACACGACTGACTATCCCAAACTCCCGACAGCTAAGTTACATTGATTGGAGGCCCTTATCCTCTTCCACACGCGATGAACAAAACACACCATGGCGGATTCATCTTCCAAAACATTGATGTGAACACGCCACGCCCTCTGACGTGTCACAGACGATATCAAATCTCACGCGCCAAAGAGTCCGCCTCTCAAGATCTCCACGCTTGGATCAAATCCCCGAGGCTCATTGCTTCACATCCTCTGCGGGCTTCGCGGCAGGATCCTGCTTGCCCAGGCTGAGGATCTCGTTCGAGTCCACCACCCAGAACTTCTCCTTGGCCTCGCCCCGAACCGCCGCCTCAATCGCACGAATCGTCGCGCGGGCGATAACGTCCGCATCCTGTCCCAGGGCATTCTTGGCGCCCGGGGCAACATGTCCCAGCCCGCCCACGACCTTTTGCCACAGACCCTCCGCCGTGCGCGTGTGCTCACGCGGACCCAGGATCGTGCCAGGCTTCACGATGACGGCGTGCTCAAAGTCAAGCTCCTTAATGGCGTCCTCGACGCCGTTCTTCATCTGACAGTACGGCATGTACGCGCTGCCCGGCCCACGCGTGCCCGCGGAGCTCATAAAGACAAACGTCTTGGCGCCGGCCTCCTTGGCCTTGCGGGCAATCTCAATGTTGAGATCGTGGTCAATCTTCCACTGGTTCTTCACACCGCCGGCGGCGGCGCGTGTGGTACCCAGGGCGCTGATGACGACCTCGGGGGCGCTGGAGGCGGCCAGAGACGCCCATTTTGATGTGTCTTCCTCGACGGTGGCTGTGAGGGCGTCGTTTGTGGATTTGGGCGCGCGACGGGTGATGGTTGTCACGGGGTGAAGGGGAGACGTTGGGGCGGCCAGGATCTGGCCCAGAATGTGGGAGCCTGTGAGGCCCGTGGCTCCAAAGATGGTTGTTGACGGCATGCTGGATGTATCTTGGAGATTTCACGTACTAAATAGCTGCCGTCTTTGAGTGAGAGATGGGATTGATGAGGCGATGGACGGAAGACGTACCTATGTATGATGGCACATGCGTCGGAGTTTCGGTGCTTCAGCCTTCAGCATCTTTCCAAATATTAAAGTGGAGCTGAGGACGCTACGCCCAGCTGGCATGTGAGTCTAGGCTGAACCCCCGCGACGCGGACTTGTGTTCGTTGGAGATTGTATCGGGCTTGCGACAACGCCTCACTGCCTGACTGCGCAGCCTTGCACTCGCCGTACCACTCTCCCATCTTCCCGAACCTCTGCTCTCCTATTTGCGCCAGTCGGATAGACAATTTACGGGACCTCCTCGCCTGCCATCATGGCCACCCAGTACGAAAGTAAGCTCTGCCAGATCTCCTCGCCATCTCCCAGCTGATCCAGGACCAGTCGAGCACAATGTGCAGTTCGCCGAGCCTCGTCGCGGCCGACGAGTCGACATGTCCTCCTTCTTCGCCCTCCTCAACACTCTCTCCGACTCGGACCAGAGCCAGCACCGACCTCACGCGACGCCCACGCCCGTCGACCACGCACATCTCTTCCGCCTGCTCCAAGACCAACTTCTCACACTGCAGACCACCAGCCCCGACGAGGGCAACCGGGACTTTCTGGAGCAGTTGATCTCCGGCTTGGAGGGTGACATCAATGATCCGCCCAGGGAGATCCATGGCGTGAGCCAGGAGTTCATTGATACCCTCGACCGCGTGACGAAACGACGGCTCAAGCCAGAAGACGACTGCGCCATCTGCAAAATCCCATACCTTGAGGACGAGTACCCGCTAGTGGTGCAACTGCCCTGTGCGGGCAAGCATCGCTACGATCTCGAGTGCGTGGGCCCCTGGCTCAGGAGCAAGGGGACGTGTCCCATGTGCAGAGAGCAGCTCGGCAAGAGGAAGCAGATAATCGTGGAAGATGAGGAGGAGGATGAGAACCCAGATATGCTATACTCGTAACGCGTTATGAGAGAGAATAAACGAACGATTGGGGTTGGACGGCAATGGGAAGCGAGGCGTTGACATGACCAAAAATGCATTACTTGGTGTTCCATCTATTACTATCCCATCTCACAGAGTCTTCATAGTCTCGACGGTCTTGTCTGCTTTGCTCTTGACGTCGCTGTCCGCAGTACTAGACAACGTCTCGATGCGCTGCCGCCAAAAATCCCACCTCTTCTGTGTAAACCCAGGTTCGCCGGCCTCAAAGAGCTGTCCGGCCTTGAACATGCGCTTCTCCTCCTCATCCAGCTCCCGGGTGCTGTTCACCCTGTCCTTCAGATCCTTCCCGGCGTAGGTCACCCACGCGTGCGCGATGAGAAGCGAGGCATCACGCTCCCTGTCATTCAGAAGCTCGCGCTCAAGGGCAGAACGGAGAGCCCAGAGGGCAAAGTTGTCCCAGGTGACGAGATGCGTGGCCAGAAGGCGCGCGGCAAAGGCATTCACATTGATCCATGCAGTGACGGTTTCATTGTCCTCTTTGGTCTCGTTGTACCTCGGCGATTCTGCAAACATTTGTCAACGCTTGTCCTCCATTGCGTGGTGGTCCTGTGAGCCAAAGCAGAACGTACCGTTCCATGCGTCTCTCATGCAGGGGGCCAGCATAGGCAGCTCAGTCCACACCCTGGTCTTTTGATTCCACATGGTCACCTCGTCATCTCGCTTCGCGGCCAGTTCTTTCACGATCTGCACGAGTGTGTCCTGGCGCGGATCGTCCGCGGAGACGATCTTGCCTACTTGGATGTACAGCGACCACAGCGTCCAAAGGAAGTCCTCGGCACCCTTGTCAGAGGCGGCGGCGGCCTCGTACAGACTGTCAATCGAAGCAGAGGCTTCCGGAGACGAGTTGTTGGAGAGTGCAGTCTGGAAGATAGAACCAAGCTTGGATGAGGTATCATCCGCCTCGCCGGGCAGGAGGCCTTTGGCACTGAGATCAGACATTTTGGTGGCTCGTCGTCGTTGTACTGGGATGGAGTAGAATCTCGGGAGAGGGAAATGCGAACGCAGAATCTTAGTTGAAGCTGCTAAAAATAGAATGCTTGCTCTCACACAGGACATGTGTTCGTTTCAAGGTACCAGGCAGCATTCGTTTCCCGTAATTACTGACAAGCTTCTGTATCGGGCCATGCTGATCACCCACAATGATGCGTCACTGGCGGGGTTACGGGGGTCGTCGCTGCCCCTCGCCAATCGTTGCGCCACATGTCCCTGGCTGCGCCTCAGGAAGACAATAAAGGGGATTTGAAATTGGGGTACAATCACATGTCTCTTTAGTCCTCTCGCTAGTATTATACTTAACTCTCAGGCAATGGACATTTTCATGCCACCGTTGGCACAGATGACACTGCCCGTCGTCCACCCAGACTCCTCAGAGCACAGCATGTCAATCGTGCCCGCAATCTCCTTGGTGAAGCCAGGCCTCCTGCCGCCCATGCCTTCCCTGACAATCTTGTCAAACCTCTCCCGCTCCGCGTGCCCGTTGAGCTGGGCCAGCACATCTTCCTCGCCATCATACTCGGCCAGAGGCGCCGCGTCGACGTACGGCTGGTTGATCTTCCAGAACGTCTCGCCCGCCTCGGCGTACATGTCGCCCCACGCAGGCCCCGGGTTCACGCAGTTGACCGTGGCGCGTGACGCGAGCTCGCGCGACCAGGTGCGCGTCATGGCCTCGACGGCGGCCTTGCTGCCCGCGTAGACCGACTGGCCTTGGTACCCAATGGAGCTCGACACGCTGCTCACGCTGACGATGCGACCACTCCTGTCCTTGGGCAGGAACGGGGCGACAGCCTGCGTCAGAAGGAGAGGGGCCAGCACGTTGACGGCGTATACCCGCTCAAACTCCTCCGCCTGGATCGCGCCCTTTTGGGGGTCGTTCATGGTCTGGTTGCTGGACACGCCGGCATTGTTGATGAGAATATCCACGCGGAACGGGCTCGAGGCATTGTAGTTCGCGTAAAAGTCCTTGGCAGCCTGTAGGATGGTCGCGCTGGCCGCGGTGGGGGAGGAGAGGTCGGCCTGGACGAGAGTCGCTTGGATCTGGTACGTCGACGTCAATTCTGAGATGAGAGCTTGCGTTGGCTGTTCCGACGACGGCGAGGTGTAGGCAATGAGAAGATTGCAGCCCTTGGCCGCCAAACGTCTAACAACCGCGGCACCGATACCTGGGTTTGTTAGCTTGTGCCTCTTGGGCTTTCAAGGGTGTTATGGGAGAAGATACCCCGCGAGCCGCCAGTGACGATGCCAAGCTTGCCGTCGTATGGTCGAGCAGACATTTTCGCGTATTGTTGTGAAAGGAACGGATTTGACGAGGACACGCTGAATATCGGGAATGGGGCAGACCGGTATACACATATAAAGATCGTGACCCTCTTCTTGATGAATATCTCTAGTGACTACTGGCGCGCTTCAATGTGGCGGGGCATAATTGGAGGCGGGCGGACCGCGACTCGAGGTCAGCCAAGCGCGGGGTCCCAGAACGTGGGGCATCATCATCACCACCACCCCGCCAAAGATTTCGCATTTTTATTCAAGTATCTTGTCTCCTACATCGGCGCTATATGCCTCTTTGGAGTGGGAAATGGTCTCATGCTTTGACCTTGCACAGTGGAAGCTCCCGTCTCTTGACCCCAACGTAACACTTGAACACCATGCCAGACCATTTTGCAGAATCGGGATACTTGTCTGGCTCAGGCTCCTTCTCACTGGTGATGTAGATGTCTTCGCCACAAAACGCGACAGCCTGAATCTGTTAGCATCGCCTGTGCAGAGGGAACAATGTCGGCAAGGACATACTGTTGGAGTTCGGACGGGTACCTTGACCTCCGCAGTGACCTCGCCTTGAGGGTTGATTCTCACAACCTTCCCAGTCCCCCACAGTGCTGCCCAGATGTTGTCCTCCTCATCGAGGGCGTGCCCGTCAGCGCCCATTGCCCCCTCGTGTTTGATGTCGTAGAGAGTGCTCTTATTTCTCAGTGAGCCGGACACCTGGTCAAAGTCGTACTTGTGGATGGCCTTGGTGGGCGTGTCCGTGACGTGCATGTGCTTGCCATCCTTTGACCAGCTCATGCCGTTGGGGCAGGTGAGCCCACTGAGGATCCGGTTCAGTTTGCCATCGAGGTCAATTCTGAAAATGGCACCTGTTACATTTAGTTATGCAGTCTCATCCTCGCATCGCGCAAGCAACATACCCATCGCCTTCACCTCCGTCACCTCGGGATCACACATGGTGCCCACCCAAAACCGGCCTTGGTCGTCGACGCCACCATCATTGGCCCTCATTCTCTCGTTCTTGCCATCAATCTTCTCCTCATCACTCCAAAACTCGGTGATTATGCGCGAATCGCTGCTGTCCTTTTTTGCAATGCCCACACCGGTCTTTCCGCCAAAGATGAAGGAGTCGGGTTGTCCCTCGATATCGGCTGTGACCCTACGCTTTCTATGAGCCACCGGGCGTACTGAAATGGCAAAGAGACTCACGTTACAATCTGGTCGTATTTGAACTTGCGCAGCGATGAAGGTCCCTCGGAAAGGTTCACGCGGTACACATCCCCCGACACAATGTCCACAAAGCGGAGGACATTCGCTTGACGCTCCCAGTACGGTCCCTCGCCGAGGCCGCACTGGACGTCGATGAAGGGCTGCCTCTGTCAGTCCGAGCCCGCATATCATCATTGTCTGTGTATAGTACCTCTGTAACTTCAAATGTCTTCATGTTGGCCACGCGGATGGTGAGTTGTGGAAGTGGGCTGTGAAGACGTGGACTGGTTTTGATCTGACGTCTCCTAGGAGTGATATCATCGTAGGCGCATGCACACGTGATGATTAATCTCAACAGTGGATAAGCACCGCATCGTCAGTTTAGCTGCGAAGCAAAGCTAGCACTCCGAGAATTAATGGATGGTGTGTCTTCTGTCGACATGAAGAGCCTGGGAAACCTGTCCCAACTCACCCTCCCAATAGCTCATCAGAACAAGTGAAAAGGAATCTCTCCGCATATCGGTGCATTGATAAAATTACAAGCTATGATTGTATAATGCCACTCATGTTCCTCTCAGTTCCCCAGGTCGCCTTTCTTGGGCGGGCTGGCGCCTCCGCTCGTACCTCCCTTCCTCACCTCCTTGCCCAGCCCTCGATCATGCGGGCTCTTCTCGTCTCCCCTCGGCTTGTTGAATGACTGGTTCGCACCACTTGCTTCCAGCGGGCTCGCGCCATCGCCGCGACTCTCCTCGGCGGCCTTCATCTCTGTCTCGGGACGGGTCTTGTGTGGGTTGAATGCCGCGTCCGGGTTATTGGCCACATCATCGTCTGAGGTCGAGCGCGAGCCTTCCTGCGCACGAGGGCGGAGGGACTCGCGATCTTGCGAGTCTTTGTAAGGGAAGCGCGAGACGAAGTTGGTGGAAAAGGGACGAGCGAAAGCGACAGTCCGGGGCGATGCCCTGGCCAGGAAGCGGAGAGGAGTCATTGTCGGTATTGCTGTTATAGTGGACGGGAGTCTATATTCGGCACTTGGTCGTCCTAAGGAAGGGATTTTGGAGATGAGGGATACCGGAACACGGTGACCGATCACTTTCGATGAGGATGGTCTTTCGTTGCTTGACGTCATACAGGCCTCATCTTCAGGATCATGATAAGTGACTAGTGTCGGCACTTGTTCTGGAAATCTGCCAGCTATTCAATTGACTTTGGTGGATTTGATTTTCGAATGAGTTGTCCGCGTCGCCATTGTTCTCAATGCTCCATGAGAACCAATGGCACATGTCCCGTGGTCGACAACAGTCAACTGCGAGTTGCGGCAGACGCAACTGAGGCGTCGAGCCTACCCCTAGAGCAATGTCCTCCATGTCTGTCAGGCTGCCCGATATTGCCGAGAGAAGAAGAAGAAAAAAAGATAACTTATGTGTGCTCAATGGTGAAACAAGGAAGTTCGACTCCCTTCAATATGCATTCTGTAATTATCGTGTAGACTCCGATCTCGGTCTACTAAAGTAGCCAGCGTGACGTCCGCCAACTGTGCCACGTTCCGATAGCTTGGTCCCTGGAATCGTTCGTTCGTTCGTTCCCTAAAAAGACGCGGGTAGCTATCATAGGCGCTTTGCCGCCGCGCGCTCGTTGTCGGGCTTGGAATCTTATCATGGTCCATCACCATGAAATGGCCGCTTCCTGTGCCCTACGCAGCGGGCGCCGGGCTCGTCTAAGCTTGCCCCTGATCCTAACCCTCTTGAGTTTAGGACGATATATGGTACGTACGTATTGTCGAAGGGCTGGCTTTGTTGATGCAAGACACACCGCTTTGGGAAACCCTTGAGAGGCTGAGATGTGCGACCGTCGAAACGGTATGGGGTATGGTGGGCAGTGGATATCGAAGATGTTTCAGATACGATGATCTATGATTGTTCATTAGATTGCAGATTAACTCAAATTGACTTGATCAATGTCTCCTGAGCAGTCGGCACATGTGTAACATGTCAGTGTCCGTCCAAAAAGCAAAGGGAGGGCGCAATTCTGCGGCAATTGGCGTTCCCGCATGCTGCCCATGCGATTCTGATAGCCCCTGCTTTTACCGCGCTGGTCCAAGGGGGTGCTGAAGATGATTCATTGGCTCCGCCAGTCGCTCCAAACTTGCAGGGGTACCGCGTGACCGCTTCTCAAGGACCCCTCCATCTCAGAGTCTCGAGACATTGTGTGCTTGCTCAGAGAAGCCAAAGCCTCCAAGTGGCAATGATAGCGCCGTACGGTCCGTTGTACAAAACGCTGTGTGCCCTGTTCCGAGTGATGGTTTTTCGAGCCACGTGGAGGAGGAAGGGGCCAGAGGTTGCAGACAGCCGTGATATACCAGTACAC
This sequence comes from Emericellopsis cladophorae, assembly GCF_022114955.1. Taxonomy (NCBI): domain Eukaryota; kingdom Fungi; phylum Ascomycota; class Sordariomycetes; order Hypocreales; family Bionectriaceae; genus Emericellopsis; species Emericellopsis cladophorae. Next base: position 219,368 of record NW_026250951.1, read on the forward strand.
GTACCGGACTAGAAGGAATGGGAAGAAAAAAACCTTGCTGATGCCGTGCGGAGGGGTCTTCGCTAGTGTAGACGCGGCGCATTGATAGAACAGATGATGAAGCTAGCAAGAGTTTGCGTCGTTCCGGCAAGCTTCATGACTCGACGCCGTTGGCCTCCAGCGCTCTGCCCGCGCTAGTTGAATCTTCCGAAAGTTTCTTGCCGCCACCCGTCCACTGACCAGAGCGAGGACGGGCAATGAGGGAGGAAGATGTCCATCAAAATGTATTTTGGAACGGTCAGCATGACTGTGTGGCGAAGCTGTGTCGTGAGCTAAACGTATCAGTTGTTGGTGACGGAGTGGAGCCCATGCCTCCTAACAGCACCGGATCCGCGTGCATGATGACCATGTGAACCTCTCACGTTTGGTGAGGGGCGAATTGTATCAATTTCTCAGGTGGGAGCACGACAGGTAAACAATGGCGTATCGCAATAGGTAATGTTGGGGTCGCTGGCCTCTTTCATGTGCGTAGGCCAATGTGATGTGCGGTCTGTGGTGACTGGCTAGCTGCATTGCCAATCTGCTGGGCACTGTACCTGTATGTAGGTACGTTGCGTCCGTCCAGGTTGAGTGGCCTCAATATTCAGGGCTGATGGCAGTACTGCACGATAATGACTTGGCCGATCCAGAATGGACTTGTTAGGGGTCCGCAGCTCGGCCCAGTGCTGCATCAATATTATCGTGAGCCTGGCCAAGAGGCAAGCTCCAGATTCTGTTCCGGGTGTCACTGAAGCCGACTGGATCTCACACACCGGACGAGCTTCGTCAATGAGGGCTAGACGCTATCTATTTCATCAATCAAGTCGACTGAATGCAAGGTGACTTCACTCCCAGGTGGTCTTAGCGGTCGGCCAAGTCCAGGGCTGTCATGGGGCCCTGTTTGGCGGATTGAAGGGCCCCCATCTCTCCATGTCGCCTTCACTGTGCCGGGCCGCCTGCCAGTAACTGCGTCCGCACGCAGTGCCGTAGCAGCTGCCACACGCTTAACCCCCCCGTTCCCCCCGATTTCCAGCAGGCATATCTCCCATTCATTCCACGTCGTCAACTCTGACTGGCGCATTAATCGATCTCTTGCCTCTCCAACCGAGCGAGGCTCACACGGTTCGCTCCCCTCAGAACGACTTGCCTTCCAAAAGCGTTTTTGAACGTCCAACTACGAGCAGCCGTGGACGAAACATTCGAAATTCGAAGAGGTTGCCATCATTGGCGCAAGCGCTGAACCTTCAACGCAGCCGTGGATCCTATCCTGTCCAACGGCCACTACACACCAGGAACAAATCCGAATCGCCAGCTATCGCTTTCAACTTCACTGCCACCACCATCGCTGTTTGCCCCAGCGGCTCGACACCACACTCGGGCATTGCACGGAGAGCAGCAAACTTCCGAATCTTGGACTGCAACACCTGTTCACGAACGACAAAGACGATACGGATCATCACCTCAAGCGATAGCTGATTCGGCAGGCTACACACTCCTTCAGCACTTGGCCGAGGGAAGGGTTGAATACAAACATAGCTGTGCCGTACCCGCCATGCTGCCCTGGTTCCTTCATTAAATTCGACGATACTTGACGACTCTGATCTGCCAAAATGGGCAATGGTCAAGGCAAACCGATCGATTTCAACGGCGATGGTGAGTACACTTACCTCACGGGCAGCCCATACTATGGCGCCGCAGTTGCCATTGTTCTCCCAACCGCAATGCAACTGGCATGGTGGAGAGAATTTGACGTTAACCTAGTCTAGTGAACCTCAATCACTTTCGCCTGTTGCGAGTCGTTGGCCGCGGTGCATTTGGCAAGGTACGAATTGTTGAACGCAAAGACACCGGGCTGTCGTTTGCGCTCAAGTACATCCGCAAAGACGAAGTCGTGCGATCCGAGAGCGTCCGAAACATTATCCGAGAGCGTCGCATGCTGGAACATGTCAACCACCCATTCATTTGCAATTTGCGATACAGCTTCCAGGACATTGAGTATATGTACCTCGTCGTCGATCTGATGACGGGTGGCGATCTCCGATTCCATATTTCGCGGAAAACATTCACAGAGGAGGCGGTTCGGTTCTGGGTGGCCGAGTTGGGATGTGCGTTGCAATATGTCCACAGCCAAAACATCATCCACAGGGACGTCAAGCCAGACAATGTTCTCCTTGATGCTGACGGCCACGTCCATTTGACAGACTTTGTAAGTGGAACGGGCCCCTTTAGCATACATGAGCTAATGCGCAATAGAACGTTGCGTCTGACATCGTCCCCGGCAAAGTCTTGTCCAGCAAATCCGGAACGTTGGCTTACCTAGCGCCCGAAGTCTATGCTGGGAACGGATACGATGTTAGGGCGGACTGGTGGTCCCTGGGCGTCCTATTCTACGAATGCATATACAACAAACGTCCGTTTGAGGGCAACTCGGAAAAGTCGCTCAGCGAGACGATCCAAGCCGCGAACCCCAAATACCCAATCACCCAGCCACCGGTGTCCCTCGGTTGTCTATACGCCATTGGGGCCGCCCTTGAGCCCAACCCCGACAAGCGACTAGGCCGCGACTGGAAGAGCTTTGTGGAACACGACTTCTTCAAAGTTTTCGACTTCAACATGCTCGAACGTAAACAGATTGAGCCAGTGTTCGTACCCAGCTCCGACAAGACCAACTTCGACGCCACCTACGATCTGGAGGAGCTGCTACTGGAGGAGGCGCCATTGGAAGCCCGTGCTCGTCGCCAGAAGCCACGTGAGAAGCTGAAGGATGATGCCACGGAGAAGGAGATCCGTGAGGACAACCTCTACAAATCGATCGAAACAGATTTCCGTCCATTTGACTACACACTAGCGGCGTACAAGAAGTAAGTGCTAGATGTCGCAAAAATGGCGAAAGCAAGAACTGACAAACGCAGGATCACGGCTGGCGATGGCACTTCGGACGAGGATGGTCCCCGTGCGTTGACCACGGACGAAGTGACACCTGCAGCGTCACCTTACCTCGTGACTCAAGACCCTATGACGTCCACAGGGCAACACTCGGGAGTCGACGGCAAGCCTGTACGCCCTCAGAGGGCCGCGCCGCCTCTGCCTACCGCCTACCAGACAGATTTCACCCGTAAGTCGCGCTCATCGACCAACCGCATAGCCTCCTCAACGGGCGGCGTGCAGATGACACTGGACGGCAGTGGCAGCTGGTCAGAATTGGCTCGTCAGGACGCAACACTCCCAACGGACGCGAACGCCGCCGCGGATGGCAAGGGTGAAGGCTCGGGCGGTATGTTCGGCTTCTTGAAGTCGAAGAAGGGGCGCAACCATAGCCCGCGGCCCAAAGAGAGGGGTGTGTTAGGGAAGGAGGGTGCTCGTGTAGTGATCGGCTAGTTTCGCGAACAGCAACAGACCCTACCAGGCGTGGGCAGCTCCATGACGAAGCACACCGCCGGGCTGAGACGAATTGAGGAGGACGACAGGGCAAGTGCCGTGGCAACAGGGCGTTCAAAGCGCCTAGACCATTTAGACGGGCACCACGCGCACGGAGACGAACCTGCAGCACGAGTTGGACGACAAGCGTGATGATCACACGATGATATTACTTTTACAAACATATACATTGGAATCTTTGGGGCTTGGGATGGGAACACATCACATACCAGGAACACCCCAACCTACTTGGACACTGGCAGGCAGAGGAAGGCCCCTGGCGTGAGCAGCGCATGTCTACATACATCAGAGCGATCAACGACCGGGGCGGCTGGCAGGATGTGTCTTCCTTCTTCAGTCACTTGAACATGCATCGAGCGGATTAGACGTGGAGATAATGTTGATGCTGGTGGAGTCAATTTTTGGTTATTATCTTGGGTCATGAAAGAATACAATAAATACCCCCAATTATCTAAAACAACACGGACCTTGCCAGTGGGGAAAAGTCACAAACGTGTCCGTGCATGTCCAGACTCCAGCTGCGAACGCGGAAACTCGAGTAGGAGTAGGTATGTAGTATGTCATTACCAGTTGCTACTGTAGCGCCAAATCAACAAGGTCAGTCCAGATCCACTTCATCCATCGTGATATTCGTCTCAGCCACGACACGGCAGCGTCCATTCTGCAAAGTAGAGACGATCCGTCCTGTATGAGACCATGCGAGTCAAGTGCCCTCTGATCTCGAGTCGTCCACTCCCCGAATGAAAACCGATTGTTCCAGTCGAAAGCTGTCCGCCGTCCTCTGTGCCCGGGGCCATCCCGGACTACAAGTACAAAACTCAAAAGAACAAAACGCCCTCTATGCAAAATCGTGGTTCGAATGCAAGCCCAACACCTATGTCGCTCTCATGGGAGGCCGACGCCGTTGGACTTGGTGCTGCGGTCGACCTCAATGCCGAGCGAGTTGGCGACGCACTTGGAATCGTAGTCGCCCATGTACTTGTTCAGGATGGAGTCAAACTCTTTCTCCCCAACAACAGGTCCGGTGCCAGAGCACTTGGCCTTCTTCGTGAGCTCGGAGCAGAGACCGTCCAGGTCAAACTCGCCGCTCTGGGCCTTGGGACAATTTTGCAACTTTTCCCTGCGATGGGTTAGTGAGAGTTTGGCGGGTGCTGGTGACGGAGCGGACACGTACCAGATCTGGTTGCAGTTCATGGTTTCTTTAGCTGGCTTGAGACTATCGTCGTAGTCCTCCTTCTGTGCATCAATGGAATCGATGAGACTGGCCTTGGGTGCCGAGCTCGTGTGGGCAGTGTCGACCTTGCCAAGTGATGATTCGGGTGGGACATTAAACGGCGTGAAGAAGTCCGCGTTGAGTGCGTCGTTGAAGAAGTCATCGTAGGAGGGGTCCGACAGAATGTTCTCCTGAGGCTCGCGGAAGTCGCCAAACAACTGAGGCTCAAAACTTCCACCATTCTGGTTCGCCAGCCAGTCAAAGTTGGTGCTGTTGTTGAAACCAATGTTCGCAAACTGCGCAAACGGCTCCGACGATGTGTTGGATTGCTCTTCGCCAATGGTTGTCATGGTCTCAATCGGCTTCGAACCAAGAGGCGACTGCGTAAAGGGTTCTGGTGAAGTCCCACACGACGAACTCGGCCCGGCATTCGAGTTGGAGGATGCCGAGGGAGAGCTAGTTGCGCCGCCGAGTGAATACTGTGCAGAGTCCAGGCTCGCTCGCGACGCGCTGCCAGCAGAGGAGCTCGTCATGGACGGCGTAAAGATGCCAGAAAACTTGGCCAGGTCGTCCTTGAATTGGGTATCAGAGAAGGTGGATGGTGACTTGTTATCGAGGGTGCGACTCTTGGCCGGTTGGCTGGCGACGCTGTTTTGCGGGCTGATGGGCTGTGAGGCTGAGCGAGGCTGCTTGTTGGCCGTAGAGCCAGGCAAGCTGCCGCCAAACTTGGGAAAGTTGAACTGGAAGTTCACGTCGGCGAGATTGCCGACAGCAGAGCTGCCGAAAGTATGATCCTTCCTGGCGACTGGCTTGGTGGGATTGGACATTAAGGAGAGCCTCTGCTTGTACTGCTTGAGTTCGGTGCTCATTTGGTCGACCTGAGCTCGCAGCTTCGTGTTCTCGTGGTTGGCTTGTTCGGATGCTTGTGTGAGTTCTTCGACTTTGGTCTCGAGGTCCTTTAAATGCTGCTCCTTGCGCTCACGGAACGCCCTCTGAGCTGCTCGATTTTGAGCCTTGCGCTTCTCGAGGGACGTTAGCACGCATTGCTAGCATGGGAGGAATCAAGGATGGACCTACCGAGGTTGGTTCATTTGTGAGTGGCTTGCGTCCCGGCTTCTTGGGAACCTTATCGGTGCTCTCTCTTCGCTTGGGGTCCTGCAAATCATCCTCTTCGTCATCGGGGTGGCTCCTCTTCTCGTGGTTGTCTGTGTCCGACGGTTCCGACTTGACTGTCTGGGGAAGTTCACCAATCATGCGCGGTTGTTGATCGTCAGCGAATGAAAAGTCGAAACTCGAGTCTCCAAGGTCTTCATTGAGAGTGTCGAGAAAAGGGCTCTCGTTGAGGGCCTGATTGTTGTTGTGGTGGTGGTTGTCATGGCGGCTCTGTATCGGCGACGTTTCGAATGAGTTGGGCGAAAGAGTCAGTCCCCCGCCATTTTGCTGTGGCTTGTTCGAATTGAGGGCCGCGAAGAGCAAGTTCTGCTGCTGCGGGGTTAAGAAGAAGTTGGGCGGCAGAGAGCCGCCAGAGCCAGCGTCGGCGGAGGCCATTTGTGATATCGTCGATAATATGTTCGGATGGGGATGGATGATGAGTGTTTCCAGTCGATGCAAGATGAGGAACGCCCAGGCTGTCAAGCTGATTCGATCAGTCAGGACGTGGGCGGGATGCTGCGCTGACGCCCTGCGGACGACTCGACTACCGGATGGTCGGATTTAGTGAGGGTGGCGGGTCGGGGTCGGCTTTGGCACCGCACCGCTCTGAACAAGCCAACCACCCAGGCAGAAATGGCTGGACCGTCAGCGTTCGAATTGCAGTGATTGATTATGACGAGGCACAATGGCGCTTTTGCACCGATTTCGGGGACAAAGTCTGCGCTGGTGTTGCCCTGTGTCGCTCGCAAGCCTCGAGGTGGGCAACAAATAGCCGCATCAATTAGCGGAATGAAGCACTTGTGCGGCGGATGGTTTGCGACTCTGCGCAAGGTAAGGGTGGTGTGGCTCTCGCTGATTCTGCGCCTGATCAAACTCGGGAGACGGAGGCTTTCTGGCAAGGAACTGTTGTGTGGAAGAGTTGTACAGGCTCGAATTAAAGGGTCAGTCTGTTATTCTCGTATGGTCCTCGCTGTAAATACGCGAAGGAAGAAACTGAATTAGTTCCTGGACCAGGGGACTGATGGGCTGATTCTCAACGATTCCAGCGCATGGACGATTTATAAGCGAGGACGATCCGGATTCAGAATCTGGCATCGGCCTTCCGACATGCGGGGCCACCCACGTTCGCACCTCGAGAGCGGCGAACTTTGATTGGCTGTAGTCCCTTGGCCTTCACTGATACAGTGTCGCCAGTGTTGAAAAATGGAAGCTCAGACGGAAGTTCGCACATGGGGTGAGTGCGCAGGAGCTCTCCCGGGGGCGTCTTTCACGTGCCATGTTCACTGCCGCACAGTGCAAATCACTGATGCGTCGTCAGCAAGCGGAGATGAATGTTGAGTCACCCGGCTATCGCTGTGCACTTGCCTTTGATACCAGCATCTCGACATGATGCAGGTCCCAGTCCGATCAAATCTAGGCTTGGCAATGCGCAGGAAACCCAGCCTGATAATCGCTGTCGGCACTCACTTGTCGGTTGATTAACAAGGCACGTCGGCGTCAGTTAGAAGCAACAGCACAGGAAACTTTACCAGACTGGACCGTGAATTTCCCAATGTCAGTACTTGAGTAGTTTGACTCAGAGTGTTTGTGAGTGCACAAAAATTCATCTGTACGGATCTTACAAGAAATTGGAACAAAGTGGGCACTATGTAAAGGCAGGTCAAACACTTTCATGGGGCACGGTCATGTCAAAAGGTAGGGTTATTAATTCATTGAGAACTTCATAATCTCATAAACTTGTCCCATCTGCTAAAACGGTTCAACGCCGTCGCTCGAGCATCATCAAATGTCGGTTTGCTTAGTTCTTGGCAATCTCCTTGTGGGCGTCGGCCTTGGCGTCGTGGCTAGACTCGTCGGTCTTGTCACCAAGAGCATCCTTGGCGGCACTCATGCTGTGTTCGCATCAGTATCGAGGTCGTCACCCCTGGTTTAAGGGTGAACTTACCGGGTGCCGACGGGGGCGTTGGGGTCTTTGGCGACCTCTTTGTTGGCTTCCTTGGAAGCACCAGAGACAGCGCCCTGAACGGTCTCGGCGACGTAGTTGGCACCCTGCTTGATAGACTCCATGTTGAGAGATTTGAAGTTGTTGTGTTGGTTGGTGTTTGAAGTTGTGTGTGTTGGGGTTTGTAGTTTGGATGTGGTGATGAAGGAAGTAGGCCTTGGAAGGGCAGAAACGAGGGTTTATATACTTTTGAGCCGGATAGGGACAGAAGGGACTACAATCAACTTGCTGAGCTCCTCAGGTCACCCGTGACGCGTTGCGGGCAGTTGCGGGCAGACATGATCGGCTGCAGCTTGATCGCCTGGTGAGGAGCCTGGTTTGACGTCATGAAGCCTACGTCATGGTCCCTGCCGCGATCTTCACGAGCACCCCGCAACAATGGCAAACCTGAACCGCATTCTTGGAAAATCGATCTGGTTACGATTCCGTAGTATTTGCGAATAGGAAATGGTGCGCTGATTCCTCCCACGAATGCCAACACGGTAATCTGGTTCTTCACCTCGCCTACTTCTCATTCTGCTCATTCCTAGTCCAGCCACGAGCAAGTGCTGCTTGGCTCTGGTCACCACGCTAAATTCACTGAACGGCGATGCCTCGATCGCGGCTACCCAGAAATGGCAATCGCGAGGACGATTTCGGGTTGGGGCTTAGCTTGAGGCCGAGGCAGCGTTCATTCCATTGGTCTATCTTGACGAAAGCGTTGATCGGGTGCTCTGGACGACGGACGGTCTGTGGAGATTGTTTAGATCCAGGTGTGAATGGACTGCCGATAGGTGTCACTAGCCTCCGGGACCCGGATCGTCATGTGGCTCGTCAAGGCCTTTGGGTGCTTGTGAATGAATGCACTTCTCATCGGGTCGCAGACGTTTCCAGAGCTTGGTCGGGTGGATCATGGTGAGCCAAGGGCTGCAAGGGCGGATTCTAGACCAGATAGGGTGGCTGTCCTAACCTGACGACTATTTCTGAACGGTCGATTATCAGATGCAATGGCGCTTAGAGGTTATGCATATCTTCCGAAGGCGTACGTAGTCGTGCACAGAGACGGATGTTCAACATGCTTGGAGACGAAGAGAGGGACTCGGGGGTCGGGAATCACGTCATGCCCGCAAGCACCGCAAGCGGCTACCCTACCCTGGACGGGGGCGAATCACTTCGCAATACTTGCCGCTGCATTGAGCTGGTCCTCAGTAGGTAGGTGTGAGATTGGCGGTCTCGCTCACATTCAATATCCTTTTAGTAAGGTAGTAAGAAAGCCATCGGCCATGGTTGCCAGTACGTAGTTCCAACAACTTTGTGTGAGATGTGCGAGGTAGTGTGGTTCAGTCGGTGGACAAAAGTAGTACAAGTAAGCTTCCACTGGTGAGGGAAAACTAGAAAAGGTACCCATCTAAGATAATCACTCTCGGGTTAACCGGGAGAGTCTCTTGAAATACTTGACATAGCTATGTACGTCCAATATACCTGCCGGTGCATGCTTCAAAGCTTAGATGCTCACCAGTAGTATCCGTACCTTACCTCAAGTGAGGTTCCCCGGGCCCAATGTGATCCGCGCCAAGCCCCATTCTTGACCCCACTTACTACCAGGGATCACTAACGACAGTCGTTCGACTTGAACCGAGCCCAGGCCCTGCCAACACGCCTATCCCGATCACTCTGGACGATTGACACGAGCAGCCCAACGTCATGGACCTCGCATACGATCACCTGCAAGACCGAGGATACGCGAGGAAGGAAGGGGAAGGCGAGGGAGGGTCGAGCGACGACGCGCACCCGACGCAGACGCAGCAGAACCTCAACACCGAGATCCAGGATGCGTACAAGGCATTCACAAACAGCCCATGGGGCTCCAAGATCGGAGGCTTCTTCGGGACCGTTGTGAAACAGGTGCGAGGTATTCGAAATCAAGTGCGAAGCAGGGCGCTGACTGTCAACAGGGCGAATCGGTCTACACACAGGCCAGCAAAGAGCTTGCCGAGGTACGCGAAGAGGCCGGGAAAGGAATCAACGATCTTCGACAGAACATCACCCAACAGACCCGAGGTCTCACGCTGCACGACGTTTTGGAGATTTCGAAGCAGGAGCCGAGCAATGAAGCCGAGAGCAGCCGGGCGCGTGACGCTGAGAAAGCAACCGGGGAGGCGTCCAGCGCAGGGCAGCCTTCCGAGAGCATGCTAGAACGACTGCGATCCGAAGCCGCGAAGCGCCTGAGAGATCTGCAAAAGGCTGAGGACGCCGCGGACGAGGCCTTGCTTCGCTTTGGAGGCAATGTACGCGACTTCCTGCGCGATGCGGTGAGCATCGCTCCGACGGACGCTAGCAGCCAAGACACTACGGTTCTCTTTGAGAGCAAGGACGCCAAAGGCAAGCGGGTCATCCACACCTCGCGCTTTGATGCGCAACTTCATGTCATCCATACTTCGACCGAAGGGTTCACCAAGGCCCCCACTGGGCCCGAGTACGAGGAATGGGCCAAGGGCTTCGACGTGGAGAAGAAGACAGGAGACATTGCCAGTGATCTAGACAAATACCCTGATTTGAGGTCGACAATGGAGAGACTGGTTCCCGACCAGATCCCGTATGCCTCCTTCTGGCAGCGCTACTACTTTTTGAGGCACGGGATCGAGACTGCGGAGACGAGGCGACGAGATCTATTGAAAGGTGAGTGACCCCCATGGTCCCAGTCTAACAGCTATTGACGATGCACAGCTGCCGCCGAGGAGGACGAGGTTGGTTGGGGTGACGACTCGGACGACGAAGATGAAGAAGAAGACAAGACAGCCAGCAAGAAGCCCGCTTCCGTCCGATCCTCCTCCACCATTCAGCCGCCCGCGCCGCCCGCGCCGCCCGCCCAGAGCACTCTCAAGCCCACCGAATCCCGCAAGTCAAATGACGAGAAATCCCAAGCCGACAGCGAGGCGAGCTACGATGTGGTTGGCGCCGCCTCCGGGAAGACCAGCCGAGCGCCCAACAGCCCCAAGGACACGGCGGCCAAGAAGGCGGATGAGAGCGACGATGACGATTGGGAGTAGTTTTGGTACGTGTACCATTGTCCATGATTCCTTCTCGTTAGGCGTTTGTGGTCTCAGTCCAGTCTGTTCGCTGGCAAACAATGTCATTACCTATGTCGTGAATAGCTCCCTCTCTACCTCTTCTTGGTGACCGTTGTGAAACCATCCTCGTCGACCTCGGGCACAGGCTTCTCTTTGGGCGGTTTCGGTGCAGCAGGCGCATCGTTCATCTCGACATCCGCGGAATCATCGTCGTCGCCCGAGTCTTCAGACTCCCAGTCGGTGTCCTGATCCTTGTCCTCGACCTTTTTAAAGAGCTGATCCACCTTCTTGGCGTTGCGGTTGTTGAAGCGTTCCTGGAGCTTCTTGGCCTCGTCGTATTGCCCCTGTGCGCATTGCGTACGGGCGGCGATGATCTGTGTGGCTACCTCGTAGGCCGAGTCGTCGTCCACGTTGACATCGAACTCATCCACCATGACCTGGAGCAGGACCTCCTCTACATCCTGCAAGTCGTGCTCCTCCACCGCCTTGGCGCCGGGAGCGGCAGGTGTGTCGGTGTATTCGGGAAAGAGGTCGACGACGACGCCGGCGAACCAGTCTCGCTTGTCTGACGAGTCCTCGCCTCCCCAGTTGTTCGCTACTGAGAGGGTAAGGGCCGGCCAGAGATGGAGGGCGTGGGCGACGGCTTGCTCGAAGGTGTGTTGGCGTTCGGCTGGTGAGAGTCAGTCTAGCCCTCTCTGGAAAAAACAATCCCTAGACTTACCCGCTGGCGGTAGCGTGGCTTGCGATGTAGTCGCCATGTTGATGTCGTGGTGGGGTGGCGCTGTGCTGTTGTTGCGTTGGAGGGGCACCGCCCATTGCAAAGTTCGCATGCACAAAAATTTTGGTGAGAGTTGATCGTTATGCCAGCGGTCCACGCACGGACCATCCATGCATGCATGCGTGCATCGGGACCCCACCGGCGATTGGCCGGCGCCGGTACGGTAGTGACTGAAATAAGGGGTCTCACTCCATGGAAATGACATCATGAAGCTTGCGCTCGAGGAAACGAAATGGAATTAGGCTCCTTTCGTCGACGCAGACAGATTAGACTGGATATTGAGAGGAACGAGGGACTTCCTCGCGCGTAGCACTAGTGTCGTCTGGGTTTCAACATCTTCAGTTTCGTCCTGACGAGACACGAGAGAACGAGCAACCATGCCAAAGCTCAACACAACATCCGTCTCATTGGCTGTGACGCCCACGGTCGTCTCGACCCTCTTCTCACATGTAAGTGGTGGATCGCACACAGTTCATGCAAATGGACCCAGTTCTTGCCGCTGACTCAAGACGCTCGTCTGTAGTACCTCAACCGTGGACCACTCAAGGAGCGTCCGACAGCGCATCTGTCGTACGACGAGGGTCTTCACCTCGTCAAGTCCTTCCTCGAGTACGCCTCGCACCATACCGTGGAGGAGCTCCAAGCCTTCACCGCGCAATGGGTGCCGCATCCCCAGTGGGTCAAGGTCGAAGATGCGATCGTGTCCGAGGCCCACCTCAAGGAAGCGGCCCGTCTGCTCCAGGAGCAACTGGGCGAGGATGGTATTCGCCGCGTCGGCGGCCGCGAATGGTGGCAGTGGAGGAAAGACGACGCGCCCCTGGAGGCTGAGTGGATCGAGATGAAGTCCGACGCTGCGGAGCGCAAGGCCAACGGCGGGAAAACGAGCCGCGTGATGCTGTACATACATGGTGGAGGCTACTTCTTCGGCAGCGTGGACGAGCATCGGTACCAAATGCAGCGACATGCACGCAAGCTCAAGGCCCGCGTCTTCGCGCCACGGTACAGACTTGCGCCGCAATTTCCCTTCCCTTGTGGTCTGCTAGACACTGTGGCGGCGTACCTGCATCTGCTCACTGTACAGGATCCCAAGGAGGTTGTGCTGGCTGGTGATTCGGCGGGCGGAGGCATGGTGATGGCGGCACTCTGTGTTCTTCGAGACCAGGGTATTCCCCTCCCTGCCGGAGCTATCCTCATCAGCCCCTGGGTTGACTTGACGCACTCATTCCCGAGTGTGGGAAATCCAGCCCCTATGGATTACATTCCCCAGTACGGATTTCACCACAAGCCTTCACGATCATGGCCGCCACCTAATGAGGATGATGCCGCCATGCTGGTGACTGAGGCGGACAAGAAGAGACGCGGCAAGGCCGGGAAACTGACAACAGGAGATCTGCAAAGTAAACAGCAGGATCCTGTGGCAACATCCAGCAACGAGCGCGTTGCAGCACAAGATGGCAAGACGGCCAGTGCTGGCACTGTCCACGATCCACAAAGGTTCCTCTCCGTGGACATTAACGGGACGACAGTCAAGCTGAAGGATCAGATCCAATTGTACACGACAAACGAGCTCCTTGATCACCCGTTGGTCAGCCCAATCTTGCAACCAACGCTCGGTGGCCTGCCGCCCCTGCTCATCATGGCGGGAGGCGCCGAGATCCTGCGCGATGAGCAAATATACCTGGCGCACAAGTGCGCCAACCCGTCCAAGTACGCGCCGCCACCGGAAAAAATGGACGAGCAGGGACGGGCCCACCTCGCAAAGTACGAGCCAACGGACGTCCAGCTCCAGGTATGGGAGGACCTGTGTCATGTGGCGCCGACACTGAGCTTCACCCGTCCAGCCAAGTACATGTACCGTTCCGCATCCCAGTTTGGCGCCTGGTGCCTGGCAAGAGCCCAGCGGGTTGGGATAGAAATCCCCGATGACGATGACATCTCCTTCATCTCAACCTCGGGATCGGCTACGGGTGACGACGCCGAGGGCACACAAGAGGATGGCCAGGAGAAGAAGAAAATGAAGGAGGACCATACCGAGAAGAAGAAACAAGAGGACCATACCGAGAGGAAGAAACAAGAGGAGCAGCGCATTGCCCTGGAGCAAGAGAACAAGTCGGGCGCCGTTGGCAAGGCGGGCGATGCTCTTCCGCCGTTTGTGAATCACATGGTGCGGCAGAGAGTCACCCGCCATGGCGTGACCCATCCACTGCCCAAAGCTGAAGAGCTCGACGCCTGCAAGCTGAAGCCAGAGGACGTTGGCGTCATCAAGGCTGGGCAGGTTGAGAAATGGCTCACGGCCAAGAATCTGTGGGATAGCAAGTACGCTGGCACCAAGGCCAAGGTGCACAAGAAGATTATCGACGACATGGTGGCTGGATATCACACGTTCCCGGGCGAGCAGCCGCCGCCCACTGCACTGGCCGGACGCCGTCGGATCGGGGAGAAATCGCATCACAAGAAACGCGTCAAGAGCTTGGGTCTGGCCGTCTGGTCACTCTGGGGATCCAAGCACGATGAAGCCACCGTCACACGCGAACGTGAGCGCAAAGCCAGCCATGCTGAGCCGCCCAAAGACGCCACGACCGTATCTCCCAACGATGGTCAATGTGCGCGGCCATTTTCAGACATTGAGTCCCAAGCACCGTCCACCACTGCTCTGGAACCACCGCGAAGCCCGTTTAACAATGATCCCGCGACGCCTGGCTCAAGAGGCAGGAGCCTGTCCCGCAGCAGGATGGTGTACGACGAGAACCAGACTGGCGCGACGCCCATTGACGAGCACACGCCAATGGATAGCCTCATGGGTAATCGCAGGGAATCTGAGAAGACAGCGCAGAATCTCGCGGTGCCCGCTGTGGGAGCCACGGGCAAGCGGCCCTTTATTGACGGCATTGCTTTGCCCTTCTCCATCAACAAAGAAGCCGAGACTGCCAGCATGGTCACGTTGGACTCGGCCATGAGCCCCCCTGCGTCCAGACCGATCAGCCCGCGCCTTGATTCGCAGACTGACGTCCAGAGACCAGGGATCGAGACCTTTGTCACCGCCCAAGAGGAGATCCCTCGAGTGGGAAATGGCCACAACGGCAGCGCACCCGCTCAGATTGGCGCAGAAAAGCCGATCGCAACTTGATCACAACGCACTTCCAGAGGAATAGAGGAAAAAGAATGCATGCCAAAGAGAAGGAAAGAAAGACAGAATTTGCATTTATGGCCCACTTTCGCTACCAGGAGCGTTTGGCAGCAAGGAGTCTGCGCGCATATACCCTAACCCAGACAGACACTTCTATTTGTTTTGGTGTACAATTGATATACAGAGAGTAATACAGTATCTTCGAGAAGCCTCCCTTGTCTTCCCGTTCGTATTCGTGACGTATCGTTAAGCCTTAATCGACCTGGTTCTTGTCCTTCCAGTTCTCAATGTATAGATACGGGTCTCGCGGTCCGCTGGGTATCCCCTTGTAGGAGCTTTCCGGTTTTGTGATCTGCGCGCTCACGTAGGGCGTGAGCTGGGGGGTTTCTTCCGTCAGTCTTCGGTGTACCCCTCTGCAGGCGCGCATATCTTCTCACCTGGCAGCCGCTCAGATCCGGCACGACATATGTCCGCACTTTGTTCCAGTCGATCTGGTACGTTCCGTACTTTGTGTGGCGGCCCATGGAACCGGTGCGGTTACCCTTGTAAAAGCCCCTGCCGACATCTTTGGTTGTGAGCCGGACGTGGCGGTACTTTCCGGAGCCTTGGAGCAGGAACTGCGTCGGTCTAATCATGGCGGTCGATAGGTGTGTGTGTATGTATCGTTGATATACGGCGCGCCAGAGGTCGTCGTCGCGACTCTTGAATTTTTGGGCGAGGCGGAGAAACTTCGGGCGCCCTGGAAGTCGCTGAAGACTGAAGCAGGGATGGTGGAGGGCGGGTTGGATCCACCGTGGAGCAGCCGCAGCAGCAGCTGCAGCAATTGCTTGGTCACTCTGGACTGGAACGACACCTATGTGAGCTTGCTTGCTTGCTTGCATCATGGCCTCAATGTGGGCGCATGTGCTGATGCGGTCGGACAGCCTCCAGCGATTTTTATAGTCAAGAAATCCTCTCGCCAGATTACCTTGTTGACGAGAATACGTCCATGCGCTGCTCACCCTCCCCACTCGCGAAGCCCCTCCTGTCGCTGTCAAGACCCTACCTCTGGTGCCTCGAGACCAGCGCCCGACCATGGACGACTTCCCAGAAGGCAGCCTGGGACACAGCGTCCCATTTCTCGTCGTCTCTGGTCTCAATGGCTCCGAGCCCACCAAAGTCCCGGTCGAAGGCGACCTGAAGGACCAGGGCATCCTGGTACAATCCGACCTTCCCCGGCTCGAGACGAGAGAGGCCACTGTGCTGAATGAATTGTTCAACAAAGTCGACGCCGCAGGGCGATCTTGGCAGGGCGTGCATAGGGACGAGAAGTTCAGATACCGCGTGAAAAGCACAGGCAGAGTAAAGACCCCATGGCTCTCGTGATGGAAGGCGGCTTTCTGACAGGGTCGCAGTCCGTCCTCCTACCGCCTCGAAAAGCGCAGCTACCAGAGATCGAGAAGGAAGAGGCCGCTCCAACTTCATTGCCTGTACTACATTCGCCGTTCTCGCCGCTCAGCACCTGTTCTCGACTTTATCCGGATGGCCTGATAAATGCGCAATGGATACAGAAACACCAGGAGCTCGTACCGAGTATCATACTCTGCTTTTACACAATCACAACCGATCCGACGACGACGACACTACAAGACAACCGTCTGAAGAACGACATTGCGGCGTTCAGGACTGCACTGGCAGCGTCAGGGTACAAGACCAAGCTGGCGGTGGTCTTGCTGGCAGACGACGACAGCACCCCCGCCACGCTAGCCACCGGGCTACAGGAACGCCTCGAGAACATTCGTCGCGGGTCAGGCCTTGACCCCAAATCGCTATTCTACATCCCGCCGCAGGGGTCACCCGGCGAGCTGAAAAATGTGATGCTCAATATCCTGTCTGCCCTCTACGGGCCCGCCGTGGAATACTATCGGGACCTGGGGCGCCACGCGCGGAAGAAGAGATCCCGGGGCATCGCGCCGCAACCGACAGTGCCGCCGACCTCGGGGACGTCGCGGACACTGGAATTGGCAGGTTGGAACTTTCGGTACGATTTCAAGTCGGCCGTGTTGGGCGAGTTTCGCCAGGAGTACGACGCTGCGATGAAATCATACGAGCAGGCGTATGAAGTGCTACTCGGCCCTGACGTCCTGGACACGATCCCGAGCTGGAGCCCCCGATGGAACGAGGCGCGTCTGCTGGCGGACATCATTGCCATCCGGTGCCTGCGGCTGCACTTCTGGCTACAGCAGACGAGCCTCGCTGTGAAGAGATGGCAGGCTCACCGCGACCGGTTGGCGGATTTTGTGGACCGACGTGGACATGGCACCGACAACTACGGCTGGCAAGCCTGGGAGGCGAGATGGGCTTTGGTCATGGCCGATCTCATGGGCAAGGTCGAGCTCCAGGGGTTGGAGCCGGAATCGGGCACCATGTTTCTGCCTCCGGATAAAGCCGTCCTTGGCGATCGACTCCAGCCATTTGAGCTCCTACACCACAAAGGATACTGGTATCGTATCGCGGCGAGAGCCCTCATGGCCAGACGGCGACAGGCTGCGCGCATTCGGGAGGAGGATAGATCACCGCCTGACCAGAAAGGCAAGGTCTTCAGCTATGATACATATTTGTGCCCCATGCCCTACGAGGAGAATCCACTGGAGGGCCAAGGCACGAACCATGCGCAGCTGATTGTGGACTGCCTGCTCGGGGCGAAAGCAGAATTCGAGGCGCGAAACCAGCTGAGGGTGGCGTCAGAACTATCACTGGAATGTGCACGTGAGTTCTGTCGGATGAAGAAGTGGCAGGACGTCTTGTCCATTCTACGACCGCTCTGGGAAAGTCGAGTCTTCCGACCCGAGGGGTGGCATGGCGCTTCCGAGGACCTGTGCTGGTTGATCCGGAGAGCCGCGGCCGCCGAACGGAAAGCAGACCTGGTGATCGCCTTGGACTGGGAACTGATGAGCAAGCAATTTGCTCAGAGACCGCAGTGGTCCTACGACTTGTCCCGGTCCCTGGAGGGGATTGAGTTGACGGACAAGCCCAGTGTCAGGCTAACAGATGACCAACATGAGTCCTTTGTGGACGCTTCCTTTGTGTTTCACAACAAGGAGAGCAGGGCGGGTGATCACTGCAGTGCGCAGCTGTCCTTAACCTCCAATGCCTTGGCGAGCGCAGCACCCCTCGCACTCAGCGAGATTAAGATCATCTTTGGCGGGAGTCTCAAGCCCCTTGTTCTCAGCCACAAGGCTGGCAGTGGGAGCGACGGGACATTCTTCAAATCCGCAACGACCTTGTCGGAGCAATTTGACGACAACTCTGAAGACGGGCTGCCTTCCTTGTTGGAGGGTGACGACGATCTCACCCTCGTGCCAGGGCATACCCGTGTGTACGAGCTGAGCATCCCATTGCGGGAGGCCGGGGAGATCTCTGCGGCATCTCTCGAGCTCGCATACAGGGGCGAGCAATTCGACATGACATACAGCATGAAGCTTGGTCAAGCTAGTCACCCCCGCGGGTGGTACAGAGACGGCTTCAAAAGACCTTTCCATGCACGCGACAGCGCACACGTGCTACAGGTGCAGCCTCGGCCGCCCAAGCTGGACATTCAAGTCATTGAACCGCGCAACCAATACTACGCCAATGAGCCCATCAGACTCAAAGTCCAGCTGGATAACGCTGAGGCCGAGGTTGCTTCTGTCAAGGTGGATGTACACCTGATTGGTCAGAAGGCGCCCATCTTCACGCTCTCTAGCAATGGGGAGGAGCAGCAGACGGCCA
The DNA here is from genome assembly GCF_022114955.1 of Emericellopsis cladophorae. Lineage (NCBI taxonomy): Eukaryota > Fungi > Ascomycota > Sordariomycetes > Hypocreales > Bionectriaceae > Emericellopsis > Emericellopsis cladophorae. Next base: position 237,896 of record NW_026250951.1, read on the forward strand.
GCGTGGCGGAGGCAGAGTCGAAGATCACCGGCTTCTCGCTGGGCAAGCTGGAGAGCTCGGCGACGTCAGACTTAGACTTGGCGGTGGAGCCGTTGGATGCCCCAACAACACTTGACCTGCATGTGCGCGCGACATATCACCTAGACTCGGACCCTGCCACGCCGATCATGCAGATGCTTCCGGTGCAGCTTGCCATCGTCAGCCCGTTTGAGGCCAACTACGACCTCGTGCCGCGACTGCATCACGACCCATGGCCGAACCTGTTTAACCACGAGAACATTGTCACCGGGAACGAAGCGTCAAAAGAGACAATGGCTGCCAAGGGCACTGTGCAAGCATGGTGCCTGATATGCCACTACGCCTCGTTTGCCGAGGAGGATCTCCGGGTTCTGGGCATGGAGATGAAGGTCTCCCCCAGCGCGGGCCATGCACGCTGCGACGTGATCAAGCAGCACCCGATCCCTGCCGAGGGTGTAGTCATGACGCCCAAGACGATGGAGGAAGCTCGATTCGAGTTGACAGCCCAGAAGATGAGCCTGGACGACCGGCAGCCTGTGTCGGTGGACGTGTCCATCGTCATACAGTGGCAGCGGCAGGATGAGCAAGATCAGCCTGTCAACACGACGATCATGGCAGCAGGCCAGTATCTGGTCCTGAGCACCGAGCCACGCGTGCTGGCCTCTGTGTTCGAGACGCCACCGGCCGCCGCCGCCGCCGCCGCCGCCGCCGCCACTGCACCGGATGACAGCCTGATGCACCTCGACATTACCATTGAGAACGCATCGGCCCATTTCCTGACCTTTGGCCTGACCATGGAGCCGAGCGATGAGTTTGCCTTTTCGGGGGCCAAGCAGACGACAGTCCACCTGCTGCCGATGAGCAGGCGGGCCGTGACATATCGCCTGCTGCCGTTGGTCCGGGGCACCTTTGTGCGACCGGGACTTGTCGTTCGAGACAAGTACTTTCAAAAGATGCTCCGCGTCATTCCGACGGAGGGTATGAAGATTGACAAGGATGGGTTGCTGGTGTGGGTTCCGCCAGGCGAGGGCGGGGAGGAGGATGAGGAAGAGGGAGCCATCAGGGTAGATGAATAGATGCTGCGTTGAAGTCGCCATGGTCGTGTCACATTAACAGTATAGCCGGTGGAATTGAGTCTAGGGTGGTTCATCTTCTGCTCGCCAACTTACCCATGAACCCCCTGATCCAACGGGTTCTCCAAGCACTCACTCATTCGAGACATTCGTGAGAGGCTGCATGATGCAATCGACCCCTGGGGATCTAGCTGGCGAGAGAGAGATGACCTCTGAGTCATACAATGCAAAGAGAGCCGTGCTCACGGACAAACAGCTCGTCGCACATTGAAGGAGGCCGACCTCATGCAGCCCTATGGCCGTGCCAAGCCAGCGAGTGTACACGTACAGTAGTAGCTCGGAGTTGCGAGCTGGCCTATGATTCGGCACTCGGACAACTGCCAAGTCCGCGCGCACGATGGCGTCGATGGGGGACCCCCTGGGTGACACGCAGATCTCGTGTCGGACGGTCCAGACTCCAGCCTGCGAACAGCCAGTCCAGACATGCAGGATCATTGCTTCTGACCGCCACTGAGCTGGATAGATAGCTAGCTCTGATTCGAGTACAATGAAAGGTGTGGGATGAGTGATGACCGCTACATCGTCGCGGACTTTGAATCGTAGCATTCGGCCGAGCTCCATCGTCGTGATTGATCGCTGTTGCCAGAATGCCGAGCTGATTGACAGGAAATGAGTCGGTCCCGCATCCATTGGCGATAACTGTAATTGGAGCAAGGTATATATGTAGCAGACTTTGCGCTACGTACCCGTTCTCACATAGCTCGCACCCTCAAACAGCTCCATTGATCCAAGTCTTCCTTCCACCCGCAAGAAAAGGAAACACACATCACCATGTCGACGCACGACAAGGAGCCCGTGGCCGACGAGAAGAGGACAGGCACGCCCGACGCGGCCCACGAGGCGGAAGAGGCCGCGACCGTGTATCCTTCGGGCCTCAAGCTCGCGCTCATCATCGTGTCGCTCTGCATGTGCGTGTTCCTGGTGGCGCTCGACCAGACCATCATCGCCCCGGCGCTGGGCGCCATCACCGCCGAGTACAAGAGCGTCAAGGACATTGTACGTTAGCCAGGGAGTGAGAGAAGGGAAAAAAAAAAAAAAAAAAAAAAAAATTATAGGCTAACGTTGTTGCGCAGGGCTGGTATGGATCCGCCTACCTCCTGACCACCACGGCCCTGCAGCCCATGTACGGCGGCCTCTACAAGCGCTTCAACGTCAAGCTCGTGTACCTGGGCGCCGTCTTCATCTTTGAGGTCGGCAGCCTCGTCTGCGGCGTGGCGCCCACGTCCACCGCCTTCATCGTCGGCCGGGCTGTCGCGGGCATCGGCTCCGCCGGCCTCTTCTCCGGATCCATCGTCATCCTCTCGCTCTCCATGCCCCTGGCCAAGCGCCCACTCGCCTTTGGCCTCATTGGCGGCATGTGGGGGATCGCCTCGGTGGCCGGCCCCCTGCTGGGCGGCGCCTTCACCGAGCACGCCACCTGGCGCTGGTGCTTCTATGTCAACCTCCCCATCGGCTTCCTCGCCATGCTCATCGTCTTCTTCGCCCTCCAGGCGAACCGCAACACCACCTCAGCCGCCAATCAAAAGCCCATTGTCCGGCGCATCCTCGAGCTCGACCTGCCCGGCACCGCCATCTTCATCCCGGCCATCGTCTGCCTGCTACTCGCCCTGCAGTGGGGTGGCGCGGAGTATGCGTGGAACAGCGCGACCACCATCGGGCTGTTCTGTGGGTTCGGCGCCATGATTGCCATCTTTATCGGTATCCAGTTGTGGCAGGGCGACAGGGGCACCCTGCCCCCGCGGCTGTTCGCCAACAGGGACGTCTTGTGCGCGATGCTCTATGCCATGTTCTTTGGCGCGGGCTTCTTTCCGCTCATCTACTATCTTTGTAAGTACACATATGCGTGGACGTGACTTGACAAGATGCTAACAGCCACCAGCTCTGTACTTCCAGGCCATCAAGGGCGTCAGCGCCGTGCAGGCCGGCATCAAGATCCTCCCGCTTCTCCTGTCCACGGTGCTCATGTCCATCATGTCCGGCGTCGTCATCACCGTAACAGGCTTCTACAACATCGTAATCATCCCCTGCATGGCGCTCTTCACCGTGGGCGCCGGCATGATCACGACCTGGGACATCAACACGCCCCTGCGCGAGTGGTTCGGCTACCAGGTCATCGCGGGCCTGGGCATCGGCGCCGGCTTCCAGGTGGGCGTCCTGGTCGTGCAGACGGTACTGCCGCAGGAGTGGGTGCCCGTCGGCACGGCCTGCGTGCAGTTCTTCCAGGCGCTCGGCGGCGCCGTCTTCATCGCCGTCGCGCAGACGCTCTTCCAGAACGGCCTGATTGACAAGATCAACGCGGATGACATTGACCTCGACCCCCGCATCTTCATCAACAGCGGCGCCTCGGAGATCGAGAGCGTGCTGGAGCGCATGGGCCGCGTCGACGCCCTCGACACCGTGCTGGAGGCTTATATGAGCGGGCTGCGGAACACCTTTTACAGCAGCGTGGCCTGCGCGGGCATGGCCTTTCTTTTCGTGCTCGGGCTGCGGTGGAAGAGCGTCAAGAAGGGGCCCGGGGCCAAGAAGCAGGAGGCTGACCCTGCTGGCGGTGCATGAGCCTCCTGTTCTGCTGGCGATGCAGTGGCCAGCACTGCTTCGTCTTTGTGTGTAGTTTTAGTATGCATTTTTCCATCGCCACACATCCACCATTACTTTCATGGAGAATATAATTCGTCATCCTCATTGAGTATCGTCCGGTGGCTGGTCCCAGGACTTGCGCGCCCTTGTCGTCCTCCTCGTGGCAGGTCGATCACCGCCCACAAAGTGAATGACCCAGTCCTTGACGCGCCTCGCCTTGTCCAGCTGGGGATCGAGGGCTTGTTTCCTGGACACCATGTCCCGTCGGGAGTAGAACCCCCCGCCATCCTTTCGCCAGAGGAGGTTGACCTTTGTGAGGCCCTTTCGCAGGCTTTGGCCGTATACCTTGTCTCGAAAGACGTTGAGCGCCACGTTCCGGATCAAAACAACGTCCTGCCTTCGTAGGTTGGCCAAGACGCTGGCGGGGATGGAGTCGCCGCCGAGCCAAAAGGTGATGCCAAAGCCGGACTTTGTTTCGTCGCCAACGAGGAGTTCCACGAGCGACAGTTGCCGCCCGTACCGGGTGGTCACGGTGCGCGGCTGGGCGATGGATATGATGCCTGCGATGAGGTTGACGGTGATGGTGGCCGGCACGAGGGAGAGGATGTTCTTTGGAGACGGTATATCCTCCATGTCTGACAGGTGACAGGGGGGTAAAGGTGTCTTGGGAAATGACGATGAGGTGTGGTTCGACGTCACGGTCAGGAAGGATGTCTCATCCAGCGAAGCGGTCACGCTCGTGGTAGTGTCCGCTGCTGACGGCTTGTGGCTCGCCAATGAGTGTTCACAGAATGAAGTGAGAACGCCTTCTTCGGCCGTCTGCAGGCTTGTACTCTCATCAAAGGAGAGAGTCGCTGCTGCGAAGAAATCGTTGGCCTGCGTCCAGCTGGCAGGATGGTGCGTCTGTGAGAAGGCGAGTCCAGTCCTTAGCGGTCGTTTTTCGAGACTGAGGGAGCGCCATGGTGCGTATGACTGCTTTGGGGATGGCGGTCTCGTGACGGACGGGGTGGTTGGGTCAAGGAATCTCAGGAGGTCGTTGTTGACGGTGCGGATGGTGCAGGTTGACTCGGTGACGGCGGAGGGTGTTGGGGCGCCAGCGAACAGGATGATCTTGGGCGGCATTGTCTGGCGGCCAGGATCCAACTTGAGGCTAGCGATATTCTGCTTTGAGAGATGCGCAGCAGAGGTCATATATATATATATATATATATATAGGTAGTACATGTATAACGATCAAGGTCAACAAATCATCATCGTCGTGAACCGTGAACCGGGTTTCGAGGTTTGGGTTTGGATTAGGGGCAGGGTGGGATTCGGGATTCGGGATTCGGGATTCGGGACTTGTTTAGGCTACCCGATACAAGCTGGGAGACCCGGGCCATAAGCCGAGGCACCAAGTTCCACCAACTCCATCATCACCACCCGCATCCCCAGTTTCACTCCATCCCTCCTCCCCCCAGCCTCATGTTTCCGACGTGAGATATCAATCGGTCGGGGTTGGTTTCCCCCAGCACTCTAGACGTCCCACCCAAGACATCATGTCTTCCCTCTTCGAGATCAGAGAACATGTACTCCCGACCTCGCACATCCGCGAGTTCGCGAGGGCGACATCACACACTCAGACAGACACCCTCGTACAACATGTAAAGCAGTACATCCCAACGGACAATTCCTCCCCACAGAAGGGAGACATCACCATCATTGGTGCCCACGCAAACGGCTTCCCCAAGGTACACCATCACATCTCTCCTCGATGGAGTCATGAGTGCTAACCAGCACAGGAACTGTACGAACCCCTATGGGACGATCTCCACCACGCGCTCAGGGCGCAGGGCATCAACATCCGCAGCATCATCATCGCCGACGCAGCATGGCAGGGCCAATCCGGCGTCCTCAACGCCGCCAATCTCGGCAACGACCGTATGTCCTCGTCTATGCTTACAGTCATCCCAGCCCGCTGACAATCCACAGCCAGCTGGAATGACCTCGCCAATGATCTACGCCATCTCATCAACATCCTCCGCCCACCACCGCCCCTCTTCGCCATCGGCCACTCCCTCGGCGCCGCCGCCCTCACCGCCCTCTCCCTCAACGGCGCCCCGCGCCTCTTCACCGGCATGATCCTAATGGAACCCGTCATCCAGCAGTACGCCTCCAGCCCCGGACCCCCGCAGCAGTCCCCGGCCGCCATGTCCTCCCGGCGCCGCGACACCTGGCCCGACAGGCAGACCGCCATGGTCGGCTTTCGCAAGTCCCCCTTTTACGCCGCCTGGGACGACCGCGTGCTCGATCGCTGGGGGCGGTTCGGCCTGCGCGACAGCGACGACGGTCGCGGGGTGGCCCTTACGACGACCAAACATCAGGAGGTCTTTACCTTTCTACGTCCCGCCTGGCCGGCTTACGACGCGGGCGGCGACAAGATCCTCAAGCCAGAGCTCGTCCCGGACATTGACCACCGCGTCGATCCAGACACCGGGTACAAGTTCACCTACCCCCTCTACCGACCAGAACCACCAGCCATCCTCGCGAGACTGCCCCATCTCCGTCCACCTGTGCTCTACGTATTTGGCCTCCAGAGTCCCATGTCCCCCGAGGTCCTGCGCGACGAGAAGATGCGTCTGACGGGAACAGGCATCGGGGGCAGCGGCGGGCAGCGCGCGGGCATGGTGAAAAAGGCGGAACGGGACAATGGCCACTTGATACCACTCGAGGCACCTGGGTACTGTGCACAGGAGGCGTCCGCCTGGGTCACGGAGCAGATGCAGCGGTGGTGGGCGAGGGAGAGAGAGTACGAGGATTGGACGAGGCTTCCGCAGAAGGACAAGTCGACCTTGTCGGCCGAGCACCTCAAGATGCTGGGGGTGAGAGAGAAGGCCAAGATCTAATGTATCAATCTGCGAGGCTACGGAAACTAATTAGACCAAACTAAGACTTATACAAAGTCAAAAGCAAAGCTGATAAAGGCCACGACACGCTCGTGTTCGCTCTGCCTTCCCGTTGGGGTTAAATATAGTACATGGTGTCGGCCAGATTGGGGTGGATTGCTATGGCCTGCCCGGCGCTGCGCTTGGAGCTCTCGCTCGCCGAGTCGTCAGAGTCAGAGAACTCGGGACGGTGCGCACGAGCCCGCTCGCATACAATGTCCGCGTAGTACGCCGGCGGACAGATGCTGATCGCCTTGGTCGCGCGTCCAAACAGGTAGCACATCTCGTGCGTCAGCTTGATCAGCTCGTTGGCCGCCCCGGCCTTGTGCTTCGGGCGGAAGATCTCGTCCAGGAGGACCGTGTAGTGTGCTGGCCGGGCGGTGCCCTGCAGCGCCGCGTGGGCGACCACGTAAAAGTCCCAGAGTCGCGCTTGCGTGACGCCACGGTCAACGATAGTGCCGCAGGCCACGTTGCCCGTCTTGGTCTGTTTGCCATCCTCGGCTGGGTAGAAGCGCGCGTGGTGACGCTTGACAGAGACGACAATGGTCAGCTTGGGCGCGGCCTTGCCGCACACCTCCGTGCAGGCTTGACGGATCATGGGCAGCTCAATGTCGAGCACCTGCTGGAACTGCCCCTCCGAGACGCCATCGCGGTAGATCACAATCTGCTTGGGCACCGTCTTGTTCGCCTTCTGCCACATCCTCAAGTGATGCACAAAGGTTGTCGTCAGGCGATTATCGAGCATTTCCTGGCGTGCTTGTTGCTCCCAGACGGTCGAGGGCCACTGTCCGAGTTCCTTGTCCACGCTCGAGACGACGCCAGCCAGACTGGGAGGGCTGTTCTTGACAGTCTTCGCCGCGGGCATATTCGTCGGGTGGGTCACATCATAGCCGACGATCATGGTCGCCTCCTCAGGCTTCAGCGTCTTGACGTCCTCGGCCAGTTTGTGGTTGGTGCCACCAGCCTTCAGATTCCACTTCAGCGCGCAATTCGCAAAGTAAGCCTCGGGCCGCCAGGACGCATCCATGGTGCCGCCATGCTTGGGCAAAAATTTGCTGGACACCATGCAACTCGTGTGGATGCCATACTTACAATCGCCGTACACCTTGATTCGGTTGTACACGCCGGACTTATCCTCCCTGGGGGAGAAGACAAAGAGAATGAACCCGATCCGCTGGCTCTGCGCCCACTGGAACAGCTTGTCTAGTTTATCGCCCTCCAAGGCAGGTTTCGCCTGCATAAAATGGTGAGGAGCGGGGGTTGGGGGGCCAATGTCGAGCCCCGTAGCCTTTGCTACCTGCGAGAATCGGTTGACTGCAGTCTGCATACCCGGCGTCGATTCGCGGGGCCCGATCTCGCACCATGTCCACTTGCTTACTTTGCCGCCCCTGTGCACCTGGACACCTTGCATGTTCCAACTGCCATCGCGAGGGTTGATTTTCGTATTGGGACCCCCGCCGCGGTACTGGATCTTGGGAGCGTTGAGCACCCGAGCTTCGATGGCCAAAAGGTTCTTGGCGACAGTGATGCCAAATTTGGCCAGGTATTTGTCGTCCAGGCACAACACCTGACGGCTGGTGTCCTCCAGAAGCCGCGCGTTGACCTGAGGCTTTTTGCAGGCATGGAGAAGCATCTTGGTCGTCTCTGTACCGTTCAGCTTGGCTTTGACGGGTTGTCCAGGCTCGATCTCGATAAGCTCCGCCGGGAAGAAACTCGGCTTCTGAGCATTGCCTAGGTCGAGAAGGGGATAGTCGCCCAGAGTCATGTTGTATTTGTTCTTGAAGTGGTCAAAGACAGACACCCACTTGCCCTGGCCATTCTCCTCCAACCAGAACTGGACCTGGCGAGGCCCAGCAAACTCCGAGACTTTGACATCAACTTTTGGAGGATGATCGCCATGTTTCGACTTGTTATGTTTGGACACCAGCGCATTGATGGCCTTCATCTTGAGCACCTTTTTGAGGCCACCAGCCTTTCCCCTGACCATCATGGTCACCTTGACCCGTGTCTTGGGGAGGATCTTTGCCGCATTGCGAAGGATTATTTTATGCTCCTTGGATAGATTGGTAAAGTCCAAGCCACGGAGGCTCAGGTTGTCGAATATTCTTGTCAAAGGGCCGGAGACTTTGAAGACGCCGCAGGTGACGTTGGCGTTCAGTAGCAGACGGCCCGTGCTGATGCGCGCGGACTGGATGAATCCGCGAGAAGCAATGAGAGGTCGTGCATCCCCGAGCTCGTATGGGTTGCTGCTGAACAACTCCACCTCGGACGTAAGGGGGTTGCCAGAACCGATGGGGAAGAAACGTTTGCTTCCCACAGCACTGACGCCACTCAGATTGGTCCGCGGGGTGTGACCCAAAATGACGTTGAGCGCATCGATAGATTCGGGATATCTGGGAAACGAATGATCGTCAGAGCTGTGGTCCTGGGCGGTTAGGTACTTTGACAGCTGATCCATGTCGACCTCTGTCGGCCCGTTGATGGTAGCATGGTAGATGTCAACGCCCTCGCCATCTTGCCAAGGCAGCTCAATACGGACTGGGCCGGCCTTCAGATCCAGCTTCTTTGTCGAGACCAGTTGCGACTTGTATTCAGTCGCTGCGACAGACTTGGTACCTTCAAGTGTCTTGACGAGCGCATCCAGGACGAGATGAAGTTTACGACCTTTCACCTCCTTACCTCCCTTGGACCCTTCCTTGACCTCTGACACTTCGACCGTGTATTTCCAGAAAGTCGATTTACTGACAGAAATGGGGAAATAATTCGCCCAGACGACCACCTTGGTCCCGTCGGTGCCAAAGGCAGGCCGCAACGGGAAGAAGTCACTGCCAACACTCTTCTGGTCAAGACTGCTGGATGCCAAGGCACGTGTTGCAGCACCAACTCCGATCAAATTATCTTCGAGAACAGCGACTTGCCGGTCCGGGCGGGCAGGGCCGTGTGGACTGTTATGGTCAGCAGAATGCCAATGCCAATCGAGTGGCGTAAGAGAGGGAGTCTGACCTCCTGTAAGGTAACAACTCCTCAGGGTTGGGAGCACCCCGACCGCCGCCTCTGCCTCCTCGGCCACCGCCTCCGCGACCACGACCGCCGTCAAAGCCGCCTCGTCCACGACCACCGTCGAATCCACCACGACCGCGGCCGCCAGTTGAGTAGTCACCTCGTCCTCCACGCCCGGCGTCTGGACCACCTCTGCCGCGACCTCCTCCGTCAAAGCCGCCGCGTCCGCCGCCACGACCTCCACGTCCGCGGCCTCCGCGATCAGCCATGTCCAAAGCGGGTGAAGCTAGTTGCCTTTCGGGTGCAGCGAGAAATCTTTTGGGCGACTGCGAGGGCTAATGCAATGTGATATGCTTGTATGGAATGGAAGGTAAGAGCGAGTCGGGTAAGAGCATCAGCTCTCTGTACTTGGATGTGAGAGCGTTGTGAGCAAGGGGACCTTCGTCGCGCAGAACACGGCAGCAAGATGTCCGACAGAGCTGATGCCAAGATTCTGCAAGGTGTCAGCGATCAAAGGCGGGCAGAGGAGGGGGAAAAAGGAGAGAGACAGAGAGAGAGAGCCTCGACTACCTTGGGTACGTGCGCTCCTTGACCGGCCTTCGGTATGGTGTATACACTGTGTGACGCTAAATGTTGGCAGCCAAACGGGAGCTGGGAGCTAAGGTAAGCTGCTGTGTTGACGCGCGGATGATGTAGAGCAAAACAACAGAACTCCCAGGTAGAAGTACTTTTTACCTCGTATAGGGGCCGCCCACGCTGCAGTGAATAGGGCATCTGGTCGTGGGCAGAAGGAAAGAAAGCCCAAGCTGAGACTGGAGGCAGCCTGAGGCCCTGAGTTGAAGCATGCCCGCTCAAAGGACTAGACTCCTGGAGCTTCACCACCCACTGCATCTTGAAGCGTAACAGATAAACTGGGAAGGCACCTGCTGCTGCTGCGGCTGCACGCTGGCAATTGCCCGTACCACCAACTCGGGCTTGGCTATGATTCGTGAATTGGGCCTATAGTGGGTTTCATTGAGACATCTTCATTCGCCCCCTCTGGGCACGTAGGTACGTCAAGTCGAAAGCTCCAGATCCAGCACTATCACATAGTTATTGTCCTTCTACTACGTATATCAATATCATGGCGACGGACAGCATGCGATATCGACGAGGCAAGTGTCACAGAATGCGAACCTGCTTGCAAGTGCTACATCTCAAGGAACTGTCCTGTTCAACCCGCGCTTACCACAAGACGCAAACACTGTCCTCCCTTAGAGCCACACAGCTTCAGGAAGGACATAAGCCGCTTCATGACAAAGGCAAAATGCGACATTCATATTCCATGTGACGGATGGATTGCAGCTTGACAAATTTTCAATCTGTACGGCCAAAAGGGCGTTGTCGAGCGCTTGATCGGTGAACAAGGCAGGCACCTTTCCGACGTTCAAAGGTGAATCGGCATTGTCTGCATACCAAGAAGCTACCCACGCGACGTATCTCTCTTTTTCTTCTGGAAGCTTGCGATATGACTTTAACTTGATGCGCTCGACACACTCGGCCGTACGACGTTTACTTCTACATATGCCACCAATCCATCACATCCACGAGAAACAGAGGCCTCCGCAGTCACTACGAAATCTCACTCAGACCGGGGACATCCTCAGAAGCCTGGACATGTGTATCGACAAGGCCATTTATCGCTTCTGCGCCTGCAGCCTCTTCCGCTGCCGTGTCAACATCCAGATGATCTTCAATGACCCGGAGACAGGAATCACCGTCCGAGGGCACGGGCAGACGCAGCGTCTGACTACAGCTTGGTCGCAATGCAAAGCAGCACAAGACATGTTTGGCCGCGATGAATACTCGTGTTGCAGCATGTCCAACCTCAAATACGTTGTCAAAGCGGACAGTGACGTGGATTGGTTGTGTGGACCGTGCAGGGACAACGGCCACGTCTCGCGCTCCCATGCTGGGCAAATGGTGCGAGGTTGCAACGAACCAGCAGGCCCTGCGTCAGGACACGACTATTTCAGAGGGAAAATCATAGGAAATAGAAGGCTAAGCGGTTCGAGGCTTCACGTGAAGCAGTTGCCTTCACCGGTTCCATCGCTGTCTCCAATAGACGAGGGCCTGATCGAGCCCATGGATCATTCCGCTTGGGCCGGTTAGGTCTGTGGGAAAAGAGTGCGGAGAGTACGCGCATTATCCCACGCTGAGTTACGTGCTCTCAAAGCAGCATAACCTTACGCTACACCTCATGCCTCAGTTCGGACTGCAAGGCTCGCTGAGTGAGTCCTTGCCAGAGACGGTCCCCCTGTGCGCGCCAACGGCTGGTATGAATGCATTGTGAGCACACGACAATGAGCACGTACGCTGTAGGTTTGGTTCAAAATTAGACAGATACAGTCGTCTTGGAATATAAAGGTTTACATATGAATCGCAATCCTCAGGTTCGAAAACTCTGTCAAGCCCTCCTCGCGCGGCGAGCTCTGTTGCTTCACATACGAGACATGGTCGCTCTCCGGGGGTCCGAGATACTTCATTTCTGTGCCGCCAAGGTCCAGGACAATCTTCTCCATGGCAACGTTCAGGCTGCGGAAGCGGATTTCAAAAGTGTGGCGGCCAGGCTTGACCTTGCCGATGCTGTGTCTGTTCTTCCAGACGTAGTTTTGGGCTGCCGACGTCCAGCCGTTGGGGTACGAGCCTGAGCCATCCTTGGTCACACGGTGAGTCAATACATCGCCGCCGTCCCAGCGAGTGTCGTACTGCATCTTGCTGTTTGGATCTGCCTCCAGCGTCATGTGGAAGTGTATCTCAACACTCGCGTTGTCGCCCGTGGTGAACGTGTGCATATCGTACTTGAGAAAGGGTATGGCCTTTGGCTTACTAAAGTCGTAGCTGTTGGGCAGCGTAACCGAGCCACCGTCCTGACGACCGAGGATGGGCAGTTGGATATAAGGCGCCGTAACCCACTTCCCAGGGTTGATGGACACGTAGCTGTCATTTTGAACGAAGCCAGTGAAGCCCTCGGGGGCCTGATGCTTTCGTACTTGCATCCTGACCTTCTCGTACCCATCCACACTTCCTATGATTTCGATAAAGATCTTCTCGTCAAACTTGTCGGGCACATCTTTCCAGTCGACCGTGACGTGAATCCGTATATCTTCGTCGTCAGGGTTCAACGTGCCACTGTACTGAGTTAGCGTAAGCCACTCGTACTGCGGTCTGGCCTCCCATGTGAACCCCTTGGTACCGCGATGGAAGATTTCAAAGTACTGATCCTGAGGTCCATAAGGGCTCATGGGCCGAAGGGTGACGCCAGGTTCTAGCCACAGTCGGGAAGGATGTGTGCGGTCGACGTCTTCGTTGATGATGCCGGGGCTAACGCCGGTGTGGCCCTCAACTGCTACGCCCATCTGACCGACGCTGGGATTCGAGTCGGCGTTGGCTCTGACCCATGATAGCCCATCAATCATGTCCCGCGATGGACCAATGACGTGGGAGCCATAGCCATAATGAGGCTGGCGTAACATATGGTTCCATTTGCCATCCAAAAGGGAGTGGTATTCACGAGTGAGGACATCGTCAGCGTCGAAAAGACGCAAGCACTCGTGCAAAAGGGGGTTCGTAGTGTTGCGCCGTTGCTTCCCGCACAGCCGATTCTTGGTCTGTGTCATGCGCAAGTTGTTGTAGATGTAGGAGGCCTTGATAGGGTGGACAACGAGCTGGAAGAAAGCTGGCTTTTGGATAGAGGAGATCTCGGCATGAATGGCCTCGGCTTCCTTGGTGAGTTCTGCCCATCGGCCAACGATGGTCTCAGCTTCGCGATACTTGAGCACCGAGAATGTCTCGGCCTCAATCTGTTCGTGCTTGCGCAGTGCGATGAGCCGTTCAAAGCCGTACCAAAGGTCCGCGATTCTTTGAGCATACTTGTCGCCAAATTCCCTCTCGGCAAGCTTTTTGAAATAGCTGGGGAACCCATCCGCTGGAATGGAGTCAATGTCCCAGGCAAAGTCAAATGCAAAGCTCAAGGGGAGCTCTTGAGGCTTCAGATCTCCCACATTAAAGACCCAAATTTGAGTGGCACCCTGATCGTAGCCGAGTCGCAGTTGGTGCCAGACTTTCCCCTGGACCGAGTCAACGATGAGAACCAGGCATACCATAAAATGTCTTACCAAAGTGTTGCTGTTCATCCAGCGATAGCTCCGAGGACCTCCAGTATACTGGAAGTGGTAGTAATACTGTCTGGTTAGCATTCACACTCCATAGTGTGCAGTGCTATACGTACTCCTAGGCCTCCTTTTCTCTTCCTCTCCTCCGCGGTGGGGAGCCTTCTGAGGGACCCATTGTTGTCGTCCGCGAACAACAGTGTCATGTCATCTGGGATTCGCAGGCCCTGCTCGTAATAACGTTGAACCTCGTTGTAGAGTGCTATCAGCTGCATCTCGCCGTCGTTTTCGCCGTACTTGTCTTTGATAATGCCACGCTGGACCTTCAAGATGTCGGTCAGCGTGGCAATGGGATCATCGCTGCCGATTGCGCCATCGCCCTCGGCTCTCATGCCCATTGTGATATAGGACTCATAAGGGACAGCTCGCTCTGCGCCAAAATCGAAATAATCCGTGATCTTCTCGCGATTGGTATCCCAGCGCCACGTGCCACCAGGCTCGTTGGCTGACCACTCGTTCATGGCTCGCTGCATAGGCTCGTGGTGTGAGGTGCCTACCACAATACCGTAGTCATCGGCGGTCTTCTGGTTCTCCGGGTCGTCGACAAAGAATGATCGTCCCGGCTGAGGGTACCCTCGCCACATGGCCGGCCACAAGAAGTTGGCTTTGAGACGGAGGAGGAGCTCGAAGATGTGCTTGTAGACCCTTGTATCGAACTGGTTGGACGGACCGAAATGCTCGGCAAACCACGTGTCCATGCCCGGGGCCTCATCATTGATGAAGATGCCGCGATATTTCACACTAGGTTCTCCATTCTTTGTCGTCACTGGAAGGGCACATATCTCCAAGTGCTGCTTGGGCGGAACGTCAGCCCACCAATGCCAGCTATTCGAGTTAGTGCCCGAAGATGAGAGTGCGGGTGAAACTCACGGGGAGATTCCGATCTGCTGCGAGAGTGAGTATGCGCCGAATATTGCACCTCGCTTGTCACTACCAGCAATGACCAGGCCACAATCGTAGTCATCCACTGGCTTTTCGACACACGCGGTGATCCACGATTCCCACGTCCCTTGGATGTCGGCGACATTGATCTTGCCCGCGCCCTCCAGAGACTGAATCGTTGAGGATTTCGCCAGGGTGCCTACAATGATGCAAACGTTGGAGGACCTTCGTGCGGAACGATCCACCTTCCGATGCCTTCCTTGGGCGGTCACCTTGTCGAAGTCTGCTGTTAACGCCTCGACTGCTATGTGCACGCCCTTGTAGTCCTCGTCGTCAACAATAAGGTCAGCACCAACAAGGCTGAACCCCTTGCCAGCTTCAAAGGCAACAAGCTGTTCTTCGAACATGATGCAACGATAACCCTTGGTTGTGGTTCAAAGTGAAGTTGATCAAAAATGGCTGATATTCAGGGGTTGGTAGCTGATGTGCGGTACTCAGCTATTCTTATGCTGATTGGGAGGCCTTTCAACAAGCTGTCGATGGAATTCAGACACCGCACGACTCGACTCCCGGGTGAGACAGCGAGCCCTTTGCGTATGTGATTATTTCTGGGGTAGCGTGGCACCGAGGAGCTGGTGACCGCCACAGATGGAGTGTGGATGGACCCTCGTGATGGAAGACGGTGCTCGCTCGAGAGCATGAAAGCTTTCTTCGGGGCACAAACGTGAGAGGTATGAGACGCGACGGTGATCATTGCCCCAAGTTCCCCGCACAACACGCAGATGGTGACGCCACGGATCGCAACTTGGAAATAGCGTCCCGCAACATGCCCAAGTTCCTGCAAGCTGGAGCGGATTCAAGCGTCCTTGACATGGCCGGCTGTGGCCACAGCCAGGATTTCGTCTTCAAGGCCATCGACGTGGACGACCTGTATTCCAGCATCTTCCAGCATTTTGCGCCCCGGATTCTGTCCAACAAAAGTCTCGGGCTCTTGAACACCAACATAGACCGTCTTGATCCAGGAACTCTGTCGGATGATCCTCTCCACACAGGGGAGGTTGCCACTCAGACGCTTGAAGCAAGGCTCCACGGTCGTATACAGGGCATGAGGCCCCGTGATGGCCTTGGCCAGGCCCTCTTCGGTGGTCGAATGCTGCTTTGCTAACTTGAGAAAACAGCACTGTTCCGCATGTGTATTTCCAGGAAGCTCAAGGGTGTATCCCTGTGCTATGGTGGACAGATCGCGCTCTCTGATGATCATAGCTCCTACTCTGAAGTTTGTCGGTTTGGGAGGTGAATTGCGAGCGAGGTCCAAGCATTTGGCCATGCAGTCTTTGTGTTGTCTTTCAACTTGCGCTTCCATGATAACTGCGTCCTGGTCTGTCAACGCGAGTTCGATCTAGCCTGACGTTGGTGAGTGTTGAAGTTGGTACACAATACGGAGTACCGCATGACTTGACGTCGCACTGCACTTCCCGCATGGTGGCATGCTCTGCCCCGTACCGCCCCGCCCTGTATCCAGACCCTACTCCACCAAAGCTCCGACGCGTTGCTTGACGCGTCTCCCAGAATTGCTCGTCATCTCCCATCATCGACACAACCGCAAAGATTTACAATGTCAGACCATGAAGACCTGCTCGAGGGTCAGCCGCCCTCCATTGACCCGTATGAGGTTCTTGACCTCGAAAACACAGCATCAGAGGACCAGATCAAAAGAGCGTACCGCAAAGCTGCGCTGAAGCACCATCCAGGTGAGGCCATCACCTGACCCCTCTGAATGCAACGTTGTTGACGAAGTGTGCTCTAGACAAGGCGCCCGCAAACGATGCTAAGAAGCTCGCTGCTGCCAACAAGGCTTTCCAGGAAGTCGCCTTTGCCTATGCAATCCTGTCCGACCCCAAGCGTCGAAAGCGCTATGACGAGACCGGGTCAACCTCCGATTCCATTCTAGATTCCGAAGGATTCGACTGGAGCGACTTTTATCGCAATGCCTTTGAGGACGCCGTCTCGGCCGACGCGATTGAAAAGTTCCGGACGGAATACAAAGGCTCAGAGGAGGAAAAGGAAGACCTGCTTCACTACTTTGAGCTATGCGAGGGTGATATGCGCCATGTCTACGAGCATGTCATGCTCAGCGACATGGTTGAAGACGAGGACCGATTCAGGGTGATAATCGACGAAGCGATCGCGAAAAGGGAGGTCCCGGCTTTTGGGAGCTACCACAAGGAGAGCGAGCGACAGCGCGCATCACGGATGAAGAAGGCTCGCGCGGCCAAGGCACAGGAGGGCAAGGAGGCGGAGGAATACGCCAAGGAAATTGGCGCTCACGACAAGCTGTACGGGAAGAGCAACAACCAGGAGAGCGCTGAGGATGGCCTCAAAGCTCTCATCCAGGCGAGACAGTCGTCCAGGGCTGGCGCACAAGACAGCTTCCTGCACAACCTGGCCGAGAAATACGGAGGCACTGCCAAGAAACAAAAGAAGGGAACCAAGCGGACGGTCATGGACGAACCACCTGAGGAAGCGTTTGCGGCAACGGCTGCCAGGCAGACGTCAAGGTCTTCAGAGGGTGATCCCGAGACGCCTAGGAAGCAGACAGGCAAACGTGTTAAGAGGTAAGGTGGTTGTCACGAGCCGCTGGCGCTGACGTAAAATGGATGGGACGAGATACGACCTGGACAATGCCATGATGCTGTTGGCATTGGCGCGGACTTTGCGGGTTACATTGACCTAATGAATATAATGACATGAATGATGATCAATGGCTTCCCAGAATCGCGCGACTTGAAGATCATGTGCCCAAGCACCTACGGTCCTGCGGATACTCTGGTGCTGAGCTGGTTTGTTTGTGGGGCAAAACTAATATCGCACCCCATCCACGTCAATTCACGGTCCCTTGATCACCTTCATCATCCTCCACAACTTCTTGGCCAGCTTTTCCAGGACACTGAAATTATGTGCTCTACTGATCAATGTGAATCAGTGCTTGGAATGATCGTGCCGCGTATGTCATGAGTATTTTAACACGTTACGCTACCTACCCGCGATGCTGCTTTCACCTCTCCCCGACGCACAACGTCTGGTGCTTCCTACGCGCAGTCGATATTTCGCGCCTGGAGCAGCACGCCGGTTTTGAGGGTGAGCATTTGTTCACCTGGACTTCCATGTTGTATTAACAAAGCATAGGTCAGGACTTTTATTTCCACCGCAACTTGCCAATACGATGGGCGCGCATTGTTGGTGTAGTCGTTGCTGTGGACGACTTCACAGGACGGCGCGTCTTTACCATTGATGACAGCAGCGGTGTCTGCGTGGAAGCCACTGCTTCCTATGCGCCAGCGCCCAAATTAAACCCGGCAAAACCCAGCCACAACGTCCCAGCCTGGGATAAGACTGCTGGTGTCCATTCTCTCAATCAAGTCGATGGCCAATCTTTCAAGGCTGCATCATCCTCGCCTGGCTTGCCACTCCAAGAAACGGAAGTTGGCAGTGTCGTCGACATCAAAGGCAAGCTGTCTCTATTCCGTGGCGAGATCCAGTTCAGGATAGAGAAAATGGTCACTGTGAGAACCACGGCCCAAGAAGTTATCCTCTGGGAAAAGCGCAACAAGTTCCGGCGCGAGGTCCTCCACGCAGACTGGGTTCTAAGCGAAAAGGAGATACGCCGATGCCGCAAGGAGGCTGAGGACCCTGGAGCCCACGAAGAACGCAACGCCCAACGCAACCACAAGTCCGCACAGAGGGCAGCGGCTGTCAAGCGTTCCTTGAAGGCCAAGTCGAAACTGAGACGCGAAATCACCGCCCATTCGCCGGAAGAGGCTTGAAGCACATCGCCAGCCACCAAATGACCTAATAACCTCGCGCGACTTCCATACCGAGCGGCCGTCTAGTCGCCAGCATCGCAACAACACTGCATGTGCTATCTAAGCCCCAGTACACTTGTACTACTACAGACCTGGTGCGGGTTTCCCCGGGGTGCTTGATTCACGAAAGGCTCTACGCGGAAGTTAGGGGGCCGCTTCCGACAGTGCCCCGCCAGATATTTATCCACCTTACGGAACACCTCCAGTATCTCCAAATGGACAATGAACGACTCGTGGCCAAGAGTCTTTGAGGAGTTCTCTGTACTGGAACGGCAAACGCCCCACTCATGATGAGGGCGTGGGGGACAAGATGTATGGTTGAGAGCAACTGAAGCCAGCCTCGGCCACACTTGCTGACAGGCTGAATACAAAGTACCCTCTTCAGTACTATGAAGCCATCCACGAGTGATTAGGCTCCCGAACTAGCCGACCTCCACAACCGCTGGGGACGGTGTCGTGGCTTTTTTGTGGCTGGAAATACTGGAGCAGACTTGTTGGGCAGCAGTTTTATCAATCAGCCTTTCTAAAACGGCTTCTAGCGCATGGTGGTATTCTTATGAGGGTGGGCACGTGGCACTGCGAATGGTTGACAAAAGCCCCGGTGTTGGGTACTACCCTTGGACTTGGGTTGGGCTCTACCATGCATTAATAGGTACCTGAGTGTGGTATTGCATCTGGTCACTTACGCACTACAGCTCAATTCGACACTATTACTGACGCTTATCAATCGTGACGAATGGTCTGAAGCCTGCCTTGGGGAGTGCCTTGCCCGGGCCAAGTCGCTGACTACTACTTATAACGTTAGATGTCAGCCCTTGAGTCAACTACCCTACGTACATTGAATATGGGGCCAAGGTCGCGTGCAAAGCGAGCAGTGAGCTCTCGAGCACGGGAGCACATCTGCGCTACAAAGAGCTTTTAGATTCATCCATCTCGCCTAGGCCTTGTTAGGTCTCTGTTGAAAAAAAAAAAAAAAAGGCGAGGCCATGTCGGGTGCTATTGATGTGGCTGAGGCGCAATACCTTACCTGCGGTAGGTAAGTAAACAACAAGCAATACGGCCCCCGGTTTCTTGGCGGCTCAACCAACATGGCCCTCAGTATCCTCGAGCTAGTAGATGGAACGTGCTGCATTGCTTCGCCTTTCATTTGTTCTTTGTAAAGAACCGCAACAAAAAAGAGCAACCATTGCCAGTTGCCGCATTACCAGCACTAGTGGTTGGATAAAACATCGAAGCTAGTAGTGGATCGCGCGCAGCATTCCCAGATTTTAAAGTTTGAGAGCCTACAAACCTCAATTCTGCTTCTGCTTCTCCTCTCCATCCTCATCGTCACTGTCGTTACAGCTCCAAAAGACCGATTTCTTAAGCCGTACCAGGTATGTCATGAACAGCCCCAGAGGAATCGACCCAAGTTGCCCGCTGCGCGACACCATCCATGCTGCTGCGCTACCTCCGTGTGAGCATGGCCACTGTTTGAGGCCTCCCTCCCACCTCCGGCGAGCCGCCCAAGCGACATGACCGAGTATGCCGCTCGCAGTCAATGACGCACTGCTGTCTACTCGCTAGCGGTGCGGTGAGGATGAAGAATTCCCCCTCACGCGCCGGCAAGCCTGGATGGCCGGCAGAACCTGCGTGGACGGGCATCAGTGCAGCGCAATGTAGCGCGGCGCGACAGCGTGGATCGGGAGGCGTCCAGTCATCCCCCACATTACGGGACGGGGGCTGGACTGGAAACCGGTCAATGCTCATCGCTAACCGGGCTGTGCGTCACTGTAGTGATCCCCCCATTCTGTCCCGATCTCCTAGCTAAAGACTGCTGCCACGTCGACCCGTCAACACCCATTACCCGCGACACCGACAAGCCCAGCATCGCCAAACCTGCTGCCGCATCGGGCATCCGAACATCATATCCGGCCACAATGTCTGGTATTTGTAAGTACAATAAGTATCTGTTTGTCAAATTATCCGAGGTGTGGTGCGCTACCACAAGATCGGCCCGTTGCCCCAGAGCCCGAAGTTTGAGGGAGGACTGGAGGCGCCTGCTTCTCTGCACAGCCTCACTCCAAGATCCAGCCAGTCCCGACTCCCGCCCCTCGACTCCAATCCTCTCTCCAGTCTTTTGTTCCTCTGGAGCTACTACTCACCTTATCCTGCTTCGCCTTGGCGAAGTCTTTGGATGTTCTCGTCCCCTGGTTGCCTCTCATTCTTGTCCCTCATCTCTCTCCCTTCACCGATCCCTTCTTTCATACGTACGGCGAGCTTGTTCGACAAGCACTTGGGACATTGTCTCGGCACATGACCCATCCCCAAATGTGAGCTCACCTGATCTCTGCGCTGCCATTGGCGTCCAAGCGGTCCGCTTTTGCACCGGAGCACTGAGCTCCAGCGCTGCTGGCAAGCTCTGTTTTTCAAAGTTGCGGTTGGCCCTATCCCACTACGGGATCTCCAACCTCGTTCCGATCCACGGTCTCCCACTCCCCGACACCACGTCCCGACTGTCCTGCTTCGATCGATCGTTCTTCTTTGGCCTCGGCATGCCATAATTTTTTATATATTATTATCTTGACATTGCCGAGGCGCTATTGGGCTTATGCTGACCCATCGACCGCCACGCAGTTAACTCACACTTCGCCCGAGAGGTCAGGCGCACCATGAGCAACAAGACGGACGACAACGATGCCGACGAGCGTACGCCGCTCGTCAATGGCGGTCCTTCCGGGTCGCCATCGCATCACATTGTCGCCAATGGAAATCATAGTACCGCCAAAGCCTTCTTTTTCGACTCGCGGCATACCCCGGGTCTCGAGAGCGACAATTTGGCAGTCCGGTCCCTGGTCTACACCTGGCACATTGCCAAGGTTACAATCTTGAGCAGTACGTTGGTCGCGCATTGAACCTGGGCATATTGACTGACGCCTTTTAGACTACACCAATATCCTTCTACCAATGGTCCCCATCGGTATCATTGCCGGCGCCATGGGCTGGGACCCGACCGCCGTCTTTGTCATCAACTTCTTTGCGATCATCCCCCTCGCCGCTGTTCTCTCTTTTGCGACAGAGGAGATCTCGATCAAGCTGGGTGAGACCCTGGGCGGACTTCTCAATGCGACGTTTGGAAACGCAGTCGAACTTATCGTCAGCATTGTGGCCCTGAAGGATGGTCAGATCGAAGTTGTACAGTCTTCCATGCTGGGCTCGATCCTGTCCAACCTGCTGCTTGTCATGGGCATGTGCTTCTTCTTCGGTGGCCTCGTACACCGTGGCGAGAGCGGTGCGGGATCTGAGCAGGTCTTCTCCTCGGCCGTTGCGCAGGCTACGTGCTCGCTTATGACACTCTCGTCTGCTTCACTGGTCATCCCTGCTGCTGTAAGCTGACACGACGTGACCATTTGTAATTAGCCCCACGCTGACAGATTCCCAGCTGTATGGTGTCCTCGATCAGAACGGCTCGGATGATAAGAATCAGAGCATCCTTGTCCTGTCCCGCGGCACAGCCATCATCCTCCTCATTCTCTACGTCATGTACCTCGTCTTCCAGCTGCGCACGCACAGCAATCTCTTCGACGCCGAGGACCAGGCGGCCGAGGAGGAGGAGCCTGAGGAGCCCAGCATGGGTCCTATTGCTTCTGCCGGTGTTCTCGTTGTCACCACGATCCTTGTTGCCATCTGCGCCGATTACTTGGTCGGCAGCATCGACCACATTGTCGAGAGCGCGAATATCAGCAAGGCTTTTATCGGGTTGATTCTCATCCCCATCGTCGGTAACGCTGCCGAGCATGTCACTGCGGTTGTCGTTGCTTTGCGCGACAAGATGGATCTGGCCATGGGTGTCGCCATTGGCTCCAGCATTCAGATCGCGCTACTCGTCACGCCCTTCCTCGTCATGGTTGGCTGGGCCATTGGCCAGCCCATGACCCTCCGCTTTGAGACATTCGAGACAGTGGCCTTTGCGGTATCGGTGCTGGTTGTCACCTATACTGTGCAGGACGGCAGGTCCAACTACCTCGAGGGCGCCATGTTGCTCGGTCTCTATATCATCATCGCTGTTGCGTTCTTCGCGACGCCCAGCGGTGCGCTGGACAAGTCTGGTGCTTAAGTGACTCGACGTCAATTTCTCTTTGTTCTTCGTAAAATTTGTTGGATATTCTCGAGAGGATAACCGTGTCTATCTCTCTGTATTACTACTACTACTACCACTGCTACGATGCAACAAAGGTTTGGATTTATCCTAGGTTCAGGTTTTGAAGGAATACCCGTGTTCAGGTGTTGCCAGGTGGGTAAAAAAGGCGGTCAAGATTGAGCAATGTATAAGGTAGATCTACTATGCTATTTACAATGAAATGATCTCTGCGAATACAAGTTCCACGTCGTGAATGCGTGTTCGGCGCCTGACTTGGCTTGTATGGCTGTACCACCATCGCTATCCAAGGTTCATTGTGTGATATTTGCCATCTATCAACAGACAAAGGTAGTCTACTATTTTGGCTTGGCCATGGGTGCAATGATACCCTGTTTCATGAGCACACGCGGCTTTGTGCTGTCCTGGAATGTCTCCTTTGTCTGCCACTCTGGTCCAACCGGCAGACGCAGGGATCGCTCGTATTGCGCCCGGGACTCGAAGGGGTGCGGCAACTGCGAGGCGAGGTAGCGGCCGTTCTGCGCATGTCAGTCAGTCTCAGTGTTTAAGCGTGGCGGATGGGGGACCACCTACCTTCTTGATGCGCTTCTCGTTGATAATCACCTTGTCCAGCTTCGCGTCCTGGCGATCCTTCTTCTTGATGCCCTCCACCTTGGTGAGGAACCGTCCCCGTTGGCGCTCCTGCTCACGCTTGCTGACGCCCTCGCCGACCCACGAGCCCCAGCCGGGAATCGTGTTGTCAATCACCTTGTCGTCATCGGCCTCGGCCACGTCGGCCTTTTCCGCCTCGAATTCGGCCACGGTGTCGTCGCCGGCAAAGGCACGGTCGACGAGGGTTTGGTCGCGAATCGCGAGGGGCAGGTGGTTCTCTGTCTCAGACTCGTCGGAATCGTCCTGGTCGCCCTTGGCGGCTGCCGATGGCCTTTGTGCAGATGTCTTCTTGGGGGCGGGACGTTTGATCAGGGTGGCTGCGTCGAGCTCGAGACTCTCGGGGGCTGAGGAGCGTGTCTCCTTGCGACGAGCTTTGCCCTGCGACCACTGCCCCTTGTCGCTGTGCACTGTGGAGACGACGTCTTTGCTATCGTCTGCTGCGGGCTCGCGCGCGCGCGAAAGATTGGAGGACCACTTGCCCTTGGTGGCAGCGGCCGACGGCTCATTCGTCTGGAAAGTGGCCGGGGCTTTGCTGGTGGTAGTCTGAACCTCAACCTCGTCTTCCTCGTCGTCCTCGTTATCGCTGTTCCTCCGCTCGGCTCTACGCTCCGACGTATCCAGCGCTGTCGAGAAGCTCTTGGCCGGCCCACCGTATGTGCGTCGACCAACCTCCTTCTCTTCCTCACTCGCGGGGCCGTCCGACCCAGCGCCGAGTTCCTTCTTGATGCGCTCCAGCTCCTCAGCCTCCATCTGCTTGCGTCCAGCCGCGGCGTTTCGCATAAACTTCATCTGCTCGAGCCTTGACAAAGGCTCTCCGTCATCGTTCTCGACGGCCTCGAGTTTTCGAAGCAGCATGGCGTCGTCTTCGGAATCACTGCCGGAACTAGAGGTGTCGTCATCCGAGTCGACCATCTTGCCCTCCTTTCTTCGACGAAGCTCGTCGTCTTTGCGGGCCATCTCATTAAGACCCGTGCGGAAGTCGTCGTCCCACACGGCGCGCTTGGCCCGGTTCCCAATCTTGGCCCACTTGCTGTCCTTGTGCCGTTGCCCAACGCGCTCCAGCGCTCTGCGGCGGTCCTGGGCCTCACGCTCCGCGTCCGAGTCGACCTCGCCGTCCTCCTCCAGCCCGGCGGCTTCACGCTCCTTCTGCTTCCGGTGGACACGGTGGTAGGCCTTGCTCTTGATCTTCTTGACACGAGCGGCTCGCTTCGCCTCTCGCTGTGCGAGCTCGCGCTCTAGTCGTTTGCGGTTGAGGATCTCCTTGTTGCTGAGCTCGTTGCCGTCATCATCGTACACCTTGGGCTTGTCCTTCCTGGGCTTGTCCATTGATAGCCCGCTCTGATCCAGGAGAGACATCATGGTGGACTCTAGCTCATTGGTGGCGTGGGTACTGCTCAGGGGCTGTAGTTCGGTCGTGTTGAGACCTGCGTTGCCGTCTGTCTGGGGAAGCGGGAAGACCAGGTGCTCGGCCCGCCGGTTCTGCTTGACGGTGTCGTTCCATCTGTCGAGGGTCTCGTTGGTCTTCTCATACGCAGCCGCGCGGTCGATGCGTCCCTGCTCACGCCTGGATACAGGAATGTCGAGCTTCTTTGTAGCTCCGGGTCGCTTCTCCCTCTCCTCCTTGTTCATGAGCTTGACCGAGTTCTTGATGAAGGGATCGTCAAGGCCACTCAATCCCAAGTCGCCAATGTTGATCTTCTGTCGTGATGATCCATTGTCTCCCTTCTTCGCCTTGGTGCCAAAGCCCGATACGAGCCCTTGCAGAGCTTCTAGTTTCTCGGGATCCGCTTCGTCGTCGGAAGTGTCATCTTCGTCGTCATTCTCTGGGGCATCCTCGTCGTCACTGTCCGATTCGCCAGACTGATCCGAGTCGTCGTCGTCGTCGTCGTCGGAACCAGACCCTTCCTCCGGCTCATCCTCCGAGTCTTCTTCCCATTGGTCCAGGGCAGTAGCAAGATCGATGGCTTCCGCTCCCAGGGTCTCGCCCTCCTCGTCGTCCGAGTCACCCTCGCCGTCATCATCCCCTTCGGAATCATTCTTCTGCTTGCTCTTCTTGACCTTGGACCCTCGAAAGTGATACTCGTCAAACTTCTCGTTATCGCTGTCACCAAAGGCGTCGTCGCTCTCAATCTCCGAGTCGTCGTCATCGTCGGCCATGCCACCCAGCTGCCACTCGTTGCCCTCGCTGTCGCTGCCGTAGTCGACGTCCTCGTTGCCAGGGCGGGGTGCAGCCCTCGGTTTCTTGCGCTGCGGCTGGTCCCCTTCGTCCTCGTCATCTTCATCGTCATCGTCGTCGCCTCGTCCGCGCTTGTGCTCAATATCCGCGTCGAGCTCCCGGTACCGTGGCGTCTTTTTTACTTTGGAGGGGAAATGCTCCTGCGCGATACCAAAGGCATTCAGCGCATTCTTCTGCGCGCGCGCCTTGGAGTTCTTGCCAGCCTTCTTTGCCTTGGGCGCTGCGGTCAGAGACCGTCCGTGTGCTCGTCGGCCAGGCATGTTGTGGTGGGCGTGGTTGAGGGTCAGCTAGAATTAGACACTCGAACCCCGATTCCAGTCGTAGGTCAATCAATGTGGCTGCATCGCTGGGTTTTTCTGCCGCCTCCAGAAAATTTGGCGGTCAAGGCCCTGCATGTGGGCGGGGACCCCTGCTGCACTAGAGCCTTAGGCTTTGCCCGCCTGAGGCCTATCGGGGAGGGCGGAAGTCGAGTGACCGCATCATCCAATTCCTAATCGCTCCGATGAATTTTATTTGGCAGACGTCGGACCCTTGGCTGCAATCAGCACTCACCCTGACCACCGTCGCACCTCAACAACACAAACAATGGCGTCTCTCGTCCCAGGCATGAGGCGCCTCGTCTACCAGGCGCCGACGCGCTTCTTCGCCTGCAATCAATGCCTCGCGCGCCAACCGACGGCGACATCCCGCATCGTCAGCCTCGTACGATGGCGTGGGTATGCCTCGCAGGCCTCACCACAGCCGACAACGCCACTGAACAAGCTCGCCCAGGACATGTACACCCGCGCACCAGCAAAGGAAGCCGAGAAGGTTAAGAGGGCGTTCCCCGAGACCAGCTCCAAGGGCGTCGCATACTGGTTGCTGGGCAGTGCGGCCAGTGTCTTTGGCATAGTCGTCTTTGGCGGATTGACCCGATTGACCGAGTCTGGGTAAGTCACGAAGGACCCCAGCGGACATGCCCCTTCCCTTACTGACAATGCAATAGCCTCAGCATCACCGAATGGCGGCCTGTCACCGGCTCGAGGCCACCCATGACTGCAGAAGACTGGGACTCCGAGTTCGAAAAGTACCGTGCCTCGCCCGAATTCAAGCTCCTCAACCCACACATGACCCTCGACGAATTCAAGAAGATCTACTTTATGGAATGGGGGCATCGCCTCTGGGGTCGCTTCGTCGGCATGTCCTTTGTCCTGCCTGCCGTCTACTTTGTCGCCCGCCGCCGTGTCAGTCCCAAGATGGCTCTCAACCTGCTCGGCATCTCGACCCTGATTGGCTTCCAAGGATTTATCGGATGGTGGATGGTCAAGAGCGGCCTGAAGGACGACCTCTTCGCCCCTGGTTCGCACCCTCGCGTCTCCCAGTATCGACTAACCACTCACCTGGGCACCGCCTTCATCTGCTACTCCTGGATGCTCGTCTCTGCCCTCTCCATCCTCCGGGCTCACAGCATGCGCGCTAATCCCAAGGCCGCCCTTGACACCATCAAGGCCATACAGAACCCGGCGCTTAACGTCTTCCGCCGCACGGCTTTTGGCATGGTCGCTCTGGTCTTCATCACGGCCATGTCGGGCGGTCTCGTCGCCGGTCTGGATGCTGGTCTCATCTACAACGAATTCCCCAAGATGGGTCTGGGTCTGACGCCCCCCAAGTCTGAGCTCTTTGACAAGTTCTACTCCCGCAAGGAGGACAGGTCGGATCTCTGGTGGCGGAACATGCTCGAAAACCCCAGCACCGTGCAGATGGACCACCGCATCCTGGCCGTCTCGACCTTCACCGCCATCCTCGCTCTGTATGCTTACTCGCGCACGGGGCGCGTCGCGGCTGTGCTGCCCAAGGGGGCCAAGAAGGGCTCACTCGGCCTCGTCCACCTGGTCACCATGCAGGCCGCCCTCGGCATCTCCACACTTATCTACATGGTACCCATTCCTCTGGCGGCCGCTCACCAGGCAGGCAGTCTAGCCGTGCTGACGGGCGCCCTGGTGCTTGCACAGAGGATGCATGTTCCCCGTCCCACGGTGCGGATGCTGGAAAGGAGGCTCAAGTCCATGAAGCACTGAGGTTCGATTCGGTCGAGTGCCGGTGCGGGCATGTGCCCTTGTGTACCATTTTGTAAGTTAGACATCTTAGTGGAGATCGGCATGACGGGATACACTTTCTCAACTCAGCATGGACGGCGTTCTTCTGTAGATTAAAAAAATAAATTTCAAGATCAGGATGTGGCATGTGCAGCTGATGTACAGCGAGGATTGAAAGATGATAGACGATAGAACCACCCATGCCCTAGAAGATATATTCTTTTTAACACCATGAGCTAAATTCTACTCATAAGTCAAGACAACGCTCTGATAGTTTTGCTTATCCATGCTCCCACAACTAGCATTACCCGACATGTGTGTGTGGCTTGCCATTAGTATTTATACGAGAAGAAAAGGAAGAAAAATAAAACCATTATTCCATATACATTCCGTCGCCTCGCATCCCCTGCATTGTCAAGCCCATGTCCGGCGGATGCATCCCGTTGCCTTGCAGTGTCAAATTCATGTTCGGCACGGACCGGCTCATGTTTATGCCTTGGCGGTTGACGGGGCTCCCTGCACCGTTCTGCATCAGGAACCGCGGGTCCGCCATGTTCGCGCGTTGTTGCTGCTGTTGGACTTGCTGCGGGTGCTGTGGATGCTGCTGCGCTTGTTGCTGCTGTGCTTGTTGCTGCTGTGCTTGTTGCTGCTGTGCTTGTTGCTGCTGTGCTTGTTGCTGCTGTGCTTGTTGCTGCTGCTGGGCCTGCTGCTGAGCCTGCTGCTGCTGCTGTTGCGTTGGCCCACGAGTGCGCGGCACGTCCAGCGATGTTTGCTGATGCAACGGCGGGGCCAAGGCCTGCTGCTTCTGCACAGCATGGTTGTGGTCAATCATGGCGAAGCTGTCATCATCGTCCATCTCAGCATCGGCATCGACATCTTGATCGCTGGCCCCTTCAACCGAAGGCGGACCAGTGGTGTTGGCCGATGTGTTCTGATCGCTCACGCCGGTGCTGGCCGTCGACTGGCGGTTCGGCGGTGGGGGACGAGGGTTCATGTGTTGCTGCGGCGTGTTCGTCCGGCTCCGGGCTTGGGAATACCCGTTCGTCTGAGCATCGGTCGGCGGCGTGGAGCCGTCCAGATGGCGTTGGGTATTCATGCCACTGCCACCTCGCGCTGAGGCCACGACAGTCTTCCATCGCTCAATCGACTTTGTAACAATCGTGCCGAGATCCAGGCTCTTGTCCTCGAGATTGAAGCCCACCAGTGACGCCCCCTTGACCCCTTGCTCGTAGGCGTAGGCCATGACATCCTTGTCCATCTGGAGTGTCTGTGGGGCGAGCATCTTGAACTCTTTTGGTTGCTGCAAGCGGTTCAGCTGATCGATCTGTGCCTTGAGATGGGCGTTCTCTGTCTCCAGATTGCGCTGCGTCTCCTTCATCTTCTCGGCGTCTTTGTGTTTCCTGCCAACACTTCGCGCCATCTCCAGTATCCAGAGCTCGTTCTGCCGCCCCTCGGGCAGGCTCTCCCACACGCCGTAGGCAGACTGAATGTGCTCATTGACCTGGTTCTCGAGATTTTCGGCCGACATCTCGGCCCGACGTACTTGCTCGCGCTTATCCCGGAAAACATTGTTTTGTGGAGGAGGGTACGTGAGTTCATCGACTATTTCGGTGGTGGCCGAGGCACATGTGATTTTCCATTGCCTGAATTCTTCTTGGAAGTAGGCACGGAGGGCGTCGTACTCGCGCCTGCCCGGACATTGGACTGACCAGGAGGTGGATGTGGGATGCTGAGTGGAGGAGAAGAGGGTCGGCGGCGGTTGCAGGCATTGGAGCGTCAGGGCAGGGAAGTCGAGGGATAGAGGGTCAAAGTCGAACGGCATAGAGGCGGCATCGATCTGCTGTCTGCCCACTTTGTTAGCGAAAGGAGGATTCGAGACGTGGGTTGAGCGTACTTGGCCGCGCGCCACGAGCTGAGAAGCTCGCGAAGGGCGAGCTCAGCAGCTCTGGCTGTGTCCATGGCGTCGGCCAGCTTGTGTTTCACGTCAAGCTGGGCTTTCTGCGCGAACTGCCGGCTGGCAGTGCGTTGCATGGTTGGCCGCTTGCCAGAAACGTCAGGGGTCGCATCGCCAATGTCGTTCATGACACCGGTCAGCTCCCATCTCGGGGTAGACAGCGCGTATCCCTTCATGGAGTTGTCAACCGCATACTGCCCATCTCTGGGCACTCCGCGATAGCTATCTCTGTCTTGCACCATGCTCTGTTTCCGAGACCCCCCTCTTGGCGTGTCGGTAGGGGTAGAGACGCCGCGTGCGCCAAGTGAGCCTCGCGGCTGGCGACGGGTGATGCCACCACGCATCTTCCTAATCTCGTCGACATCGTGGATGCCATCCTGAGGCTTCGGGTTCTTTTCCTTGATGTACAGGTCTAGATGGCGGCCAAGCGAGGAGGACGTGAATGCCTGGCCGCAAAAGGGGCAGTTTTTGTCTTTGGGGGCGCTATACTTGGGCGTCTTTCCTTCCTGGAGCTCTGAATCGTCCATGACGTTTGGTAGGGAGGCTCGAATGCGGGACAGAAGTGACGGAATCGCAATTCGTGGGGTGGAGAAGCAGGGGCCGGATCGTCGACGCGAAGGGGTTATTGATTGTGATAGGTGCCGATCTTAAGGGATTGGGGGACTTGAACGAGAGTCGAGAAGGCGAGGTGACGGGACCGGCTGTGTTGGGCAAACGAGTGTAGAAAGGCCCGTGGTTCGAAAGGTTACCGATTGGAGTCTTCGAGAGCTTAGTGAGCAATAATTAGAGGGCCTCGCGCTTCAGGTGGGAGGTCCAGACATTGAACGGCACGAAGAGCAGGTCAGGGACGGGACTGGACTGGAGGAGGTGCTCCAACACCAGCTGGAGGGTAGCTTTCCTTGCTTGGTTTGCAGTGCACGCTCGTGGAGAAGTGGCGGATGACAGAAGAGACTGGAAGAAGAGAAGGAGTGGTGAGGTCTAAACGAAGACACGAAAGAAGAGCTCGGTCAAAAGAAAAAGGACTGGAGCTTCGTGGAATTTTTACGGAGCCCCCTGGTCATGAATTGGCGTTTCTGGTCTTTTTCGTCAAGGCCTGATGGATCCTGATCAGCGGAGGCCGGAGGGCAAAGGTCGGCTCGAAAGGGTTGATTCTCATTCAGGGGTGGAACGCACGCTCTGCGCCAATGGCAAGCTTGAGATGTGCTTCACTCCCCGCCCCGGGTCCACTGCTGGGCAAATGTAACGCCCCCCAATCCCCCCATTCCCCGTCACGCATTTTTAGTACAGGGTAGGCCTCTTTTGGTAGCCCCTGACTGCAGATGCCATTGTATGGTCGTCAAGTGTGGGAGCTCTGCTTACCCACACCATCTTCAATAGGCAGCATTTACAAGCTGTAGCAGCACCCCATATGCCTCAAACCTCCTTGAACGCAAACCCCTCAACTGCCAATTGTCACGCTCGTGCAATGCAGCTCAGAGCTTCCGCTAGCGTCGTAACGGGGAATGGCGTCCCCGAGCCGCCCGCCATCCTAGCGCTGTGCTGGCCTTGCAGGGCTCCAGGACCATGCGTTGAGTCCTTGACAGCATGGCACGCCACGCATCTTCATTTTTCGAAGTGCAGGACATTTGCTCCCGTCCGAGAGCCAATCTCTTTGCTCTCGCGAGCCGCCCGTTCACGTTCAGCTGCACGTTATTATGAGTAAGGGTACATATGACCTCTTTTTGGGTCATCTTGTCTCACTTGGAGTGAATCGATTAGGACTGACAACTACGGAGAGTGAAATCCCTCTGCCGCTGTCGTATGCATGTTTCGTCCTTGACTCGAATGTTAGCTACTAAAATGAAGTTAGTAGTTGATGGGTAATATGTACACATCCAATTAAATGCAAGCCAGCGGATATCTAATTCAACTGCATCCTATAGACTTCCGCCCGAATGTTGATCCGTACTCACACAAGCTGGAGCGAGCCACCAGGTAACTTGCTAGCAACGTGTTTTGGCACCTGTCATACTTTAGGTAGTTAATGCTTAACAGGCGACGGTCGCGTATTTGACACATATTTGAGTTGACACAAACGACGCCGGACACAACGCCCTTCGTTGAGCTCAGGGGTTCGGCGTATCGGGAGATCTCCATCAGGTGTAGGGGTCCCTGCTGCTCGGATGCACTGTCCATCACCGGACACATACGTGACTTGAACAGAGTCCAGCTTGTCATTCCGACAACAAGACAATGGAGCAGGCACAGTGCATGAACAAAGCAATGATCAAGTACAGCCCCACTGAAGGAGGTTTATTGCAACTTGCAAGCAAAGGAAAGCCGACGAAAACAAAAAGTCGCGGAACCCCTCATCCCGCGCCTCATCGATCGGTTGTCTCCTTGGGCCTTATTTCGATTGGCTGCACTGGCATTGCAACACCCGGCAAACCTTAAAATTGAGCAGTGCCCCTGAGAACTTTTGGTGTCCAAAGGCTGGACTTCCAGGAATATTATTCAAATGACGACTTCGCAGGACGCTCGCAAGAAGTGCCTATCGCTGCCGCATGGCTGCCATTGACCAACCACACTTTCGACTGGGCTCATTGTCCGAGCTGCACGTCAGCACGACATGCCTGCCGGCTCGTACTACGCTTGCAACTTGCAATCCGTTGACACCAGCCAATGCCACATGCGCCCATGGCCAAGTGAATGTTTCGCAGCACATCAAGGCTTATTTAGCTGGTGAACCCTTTTCTCTCGCAGCGGTGCGGTTGGACAGGTGCGACTCTTGATTGGTGGTTCATCCTACGGACACGCTGAGCTGCGATGACCTTACGAATACGTCGTATGTTTGATGAAGGAGCAAGTCCAAATACCGGGCCAAAGTGTTCTGACAAGAGATCGCGTGCTCCTGGGCCTTGGGCTCTTCGAGTGCAGCCTACGTGGAAGACTGGTACATCAATTGGGCACGTAAATTGCCTGCGTGTTGACCATCTTCGCAGCGCATGGCATACAAAAAGTTAGCAGGACAGTGTATGGATTTCCTGCCACTTGAGAGCAAAGTAAAGCGTGGTAAAGGAACATGTAAAGAGAGGAATCGGAAGATGATAACTTGGATAGCAGGTGAGCTCAAGTTGCTCAACCGCACTAAAGAGTAGAGGGCCTTCACATGACCGGGAGCCAGGCCCACGCGCATCGCGACTCGGACTGACGTCTGGCGCGACCCGCTGCGAGCTTGATAACACACCAGCAGTCACTTGCGGCTCGTCTTCGTCCCATTTACGTATATAGGAGTCGTCGCATCTAGTCCACAATGCCTCCAGGTATGTCCATCGACACATTACTGCTTCTCTTTCCTCTTGCGACGCCCTTCTGTACCCCTACAAAGTCTTCGCGCCGCTCCGCGCAAACGCGTCCACCTACCATTGCGCAACGCTTGTTGTAGCCTCTCTTCAACATGGCTTCCAGAAGACGCTCCAGATCAGGCACTTCTTCTTTTATCAAGGGTGCAACGGCTAAACATGTTTTTGCCGCAGCTTTAAGTGACTCCGAGTCCGACGCTGGCGTCGCTACTATTCCGACCCGCCCAGCTCCCGCGAATGGCTCAGCAGGCCCCAAGATTGTCGGCGGCCCGGACGCAGTAATCGACGACGAAGATTTGCCTGGCTCAGAAGGAGAGGAAGACAATGAGGATGAGGACGGCGAGGAGGAGGAGGATGTGTAAGGATACTAGGATCAACTTGCAGTGGCAGAACGCTGACCTAGTTGGACAGATTTGTCGTCGAGGCGATTAAAAAGCACATGGTTGATGAAGAGGTACGGCGGCTCCAGAGGACACGACGAATTGAGCGGCTGACAGGAGCAGGGCATCCTCCGATTCCAGGTGAAGTGGGAAGGCTACGAGAAGAAGGCGGACATGACGTGGGAGCCCGAAGAGAACCTGGAGTAAGCTCATCGCACGCGTGCACATGGGTTGCAAGCTGATTCGACGACAGGGAGGACGCAAGTGAGATCCTCAAGGAGTATTTTGCCAAAGTAGGCGGTCGGGATGCCATCCTTGCGCAACACGCAAAAGCCACCAAGGGGAAGAAGCGCGGGCGACAGTCCGCGGGCCCCAGCACATCGAAGCGCTCGAAGCGCGAAGCTCATCCCGATGAGGAGGACGCGCCGGCATCGAAGCCCAAGTCGTTCGTCCCGCCAGCAGGGTCATGGGAAGACGAAGTCGTTAGCATCGACGCGGCTGATGAAGATGGCAACGGCACCCTGACCATCTTTTTAAATTGGCAAAATGGCGCAAAGACGAAGCATCCTCCCAGCGTTGTCTACAAACGATGCCCACAAAAGGTGAACACTGGTCCGAAGAGAGAAGCTGGTACAGTGACTGACGGAGCTGCGCAGATGTTGCGTTTCTACGAGCGCCACGTGAAGATTGTGACCACTATGAAGAACGAGGCGGAGGAAAAGGTGCAGACGTTGACACAGGCCGAGGATGAGAACTAAGGAAGGGCGCGCTGCTGTGCATTTCGTTGCCTGGGACTAAAGCATGCTTGCAAGCGTTAATTATCTGGTTCGTGGCTGTTTTTGTACAATTGGGCGTGCTTGGAACGGCGCCGCTGTCTCAAATGTATAAGATCTTCAACGCGAACGAACGACTTCTCCTTCTTCCTGGAGCTACGGATACATGTACGTACCTTACAAGGCAATGGCCATCATCATCCGTGCAGCTCAACAACCCTCGGTGGGAGCATTGATTCGATTCATACCAGCCACACGTTTCAAAAGGTCGAGCAATCGTCACCCAAATGAGATTTCGGCGCCCAACCCCAAGCTCCAAGTTGAGGGAGCGATGGTTGGCCAATGAGAAGCTCATGCGGCCCCTGCATGACGGACGGGAAGCCCCGCTATGGCCCAGCCTTGCCATTTTAGCATTGCTGCCAGCTTTCGCACCCAAAAAGCCGGTGGCGGGGCAACCACCAATATAATGCGCCAGCCATCGCTTTGCACATTCCAGTCTCTCTTGCATCTTCTTGCCGATATCATCACTTGCCGCTAGACACTTGAACGAGACCTGCACGATTCTTCGAGACCAAAAAACTGAGTACTTTACTCAGCTGACATCTTCGCTGCTTGCAAAGAGTCACAGTCCTCTACGACCATCATCACCACACGACCCCACCACACACACGCTGTCGCTTCCAAGTTTGGGCTCAACTCGAGGCCTTCAACCAAGCGCAGCACCCAATTGCTACGCAACTGAGACGAGACAAGCCCAGCGACTCAGTTCGGCTCTCTCTCTCTTTTTCCAAGCCAACCCGAACCCGACACTTTCCCCCACAACCCTCACAGCCGCCATCATGGTCAAGAAGAACGATACCATCGCCATCATCATCATTGTGCTCTTCATCGTGCTCGCGCTCGTCAGCTTCGGTATCTGGTCACTGGTGCACCGCGTCCGCAAATCGATGAGCGTCACGTCAGCGTCAAGCAGCAGTAGTAGTTCAGAAGGGGCATAGTCCACGTCTACTTGGACTCATTTCCTCTTCTCATTCTGCATACTACACTACATGTACTGTACACGGCGACGACGGAGATCGATAATCAGGAGAATGGATGGCACATGGGCCACACACATGGGATACCACGGATCATGTTTTACGATTTTGGACAGCATTTAGGACGATGGATAGGGCAACTGTATTAGAGACATGGGCATGGCGTTATGAGGATACGGCGCATTTGCGGGAGCGGACATTTAGAGTAGTCCCATGAGAGTCACGCGGAGAATTGGTTGATGAATGGATTGGATAGGCAATTGGCGAATTGATGGTTGCTATTGGGAAACTACTGAGAGTAGCGGAAATATCAGCAATAACAAGCTTGAATCACAGCGGTCATTTCTTAGGCAACTTAGATTCCTTGACCGAAGTAGGCGCTTTTCAACGCAAGTGAATGCACGTCAGATGTCCACGCAAGCCGTACCGCGTAAGTAATTAAGTCACCCGGGGATTTCGCGACGCGAATCTCCTGCCAGCTCGGAGATACGCACCATGAGCTGGGATGCCTCCACAACATAGAGACCACGAGGTACGCGCACAAAAGGCCCAGGCCGCTCCTCTTCTCAGTACTATAGTTCTGCAATACATTGCAAACACCTATTGACTGATTTTGCCTCCCACAGGCGACGCCGCAGCCGTCCTTTCACCTCGTGGCCGACGCGTTGATTATCTTATCAATCCCGGTGCCTCCACCGGCAGTGCGGCACACGCTTGTCTCAGCATCAATCTATCAATCAAACGTCCGGTTCGGACTTGGCGGCGGCGCGGTTCGCGTCATTTGTCGGTCGGGCCCCCTCCGCGCAATTTCTCAGCGTCCGTCCCACCATGCCGAATTCTTCGTCTTCTTCTTCAACACCATTTTCTGCTCCCTTTTCCTCCTCCTCCTCCTCCTCCATCCCACTACGGCCCCAACCACTCGGATACAAAATGGCCGGCACGTTAAAGTCGTTATCGTCATGGGTCCGGGGCAAAGACGTCAGCACCAACGACGCCCAGGCTGCGGCGCTATTCCCCAAGGTCGATCCCGCCGTCGACGGCGAGGCGTGCCTGCACGACTGCGACTCGTGCACGATCCGGTACCCGCGCAAATTTGAGATTGACGAGGAGGACGACCTGTACGGGCAGGTCCAGGCGTGGAGCACGCACATGCTTGTCGCGACGGGCAAGACGGACTGGGTGCGGGACGTCGCCGACGAGGAGGGCAGTGTGATGCAGGCGGCCGCCAAGGCGGACGTGCCGAGTAATGGGGTGCGTTGCTTGGCTCTTTGCTGCTAGTCTAGGTCTGCGGGTGAAGCTGACGTTGGAGGAACAGACATTGAAGCTGTCCGCGTCCAACATGCCCACGCCCCACGACACGAGCGACTACTCGGAACCGACGACGATCCTCCTCCTCCCCGCCTTCACATATGTCGACAACGTCCTCCCGAGAAACGTGCCCACGTTAATAGACTCCATCATATCACATGCGCCGACGACCGAGTCGCCGCTCGACACACCGTTCACACCACAGGCCGTCGAGGGCATGATCCCGCGCGACTGTCCACACGGCGCGGTCATCCTCATGTGCAGCCACCGGACGCGCGACGCGCGCTGCGGACAGAGCGCGCC
The DNA here is from genome assembly GCF_022114955.1 of Emericellopsis cladophorae. Lineage (NCBI taxonomy): Eukaryota > Fungi > Ascomycota > Sordariomycetes > Hypocreales > Bionectriaceae > Emericellopsis > Emericellopsis cladophorae. The sequence continues at coordinate 274,700 of NW_026250951.1, forward strand.
GCTGCTGAAGAAGGAACTGGAGCGGCATCTGCGGCCGCTGGGTCTGCAGAGGGATATGCATGATGAAAGACCGGGCGGTGTGGGGATATACTTTATAAATCACGTCGGCGGGCACAAGTACTCGGCGAATGTGATGATATACCGACGGAGAAACGCTTTTGGACAAGACTCAGCACCTAAGGGCGCGTCCTCGCATGGGGATGGAAATGGAAATGGACAAGCAGAAGAGCATGTGGATGGTGGTGCCGCGCAGGGGATATGGTTGGCGCGCGTGCGACCGGAGGACTGCGAGAATCTCATACGGTATACGGTGCTCCAGGGCAAGGTGGTCAAGCCAGAGAAGCAGCTGCGTGCTGGGTTTGACCGTGCGAGAGGTGTGATGAGCTGGTGACGGCGGACTGGCTGCTCCCTTGGACTGGAAGAATGGGCCAAGGAGGTAGAGTGAGGAAGAGAGGATTCTCAGAACAGGCGACTCATGCACAACAAAGGGGATGGGAGGGACGGAACCTTTGGGGATGAATACCTTGAGCCCACAGAGGAACCCCTCGTGGACTGGCTCATGTGAGGAAGGCAGCGATGCGACGCTTCAAGGAGCTGTCTTTATCAGCGTAGATGAGCATGGCAGATTAGCACGGCAGGGCGAGCGGAGCTTGTACGAATAGAGCAGTCTGGTCGTCGAGCGTTGCTCTGGGTCGGCAGTTGTGTGAATCAGCCTGTGGGAGTGTCGGTTGATAGGCTTGACAGCCGTGGTCACCGAGTGCCTCGACGTTGAATAAATCAGGCACTCGGTGTTTTCAGCTTGCGTCCCGTGGCCCGTGATACATGTTCTCTTGGGTAGAGGGTAGCTCCAGTGTATGTGGGCAGTGCGCGCTTCTTCAACAAATGCCTCGCCGACGGTCCTGGCCGAGTATGTCGGTCGACCAGAGAGAGCGTGCAGGCAGCAGCAAGTCATCGTCAGGGGTAATTGCCTATAGGGTCGCGGAGACGAAGGAGAGGCAACCGAGTCCTGAATGGGAAGCTGAAAGGTCGCCGAAGGGATCGGCGTCGGGCCTGTTTGTGCGATGGAGTGAACGACGAGAAGAGCTTGCGAGCTTGCAGGCACTTCACAGCAGCGAAGCCTTTTGTGCTCATTGTGTTTCAGACACTGGAGTCGTTATTCTGTAGCTGTAGATGAACCGATGAAGTAGAGAGAACTAATTACTGAAGAGACTCCCCCTTGGCGCTTCTTGAATGAGAGACACATTCCAAGTTTCCAATGCGAGACGCATTGTTTGGCACGCACACGTCGACTCCGTGTCACAACCTCGTGGATAGGGAACATTCGAGTGCCGCCGAGATGTGCTACTTTATTATCAAGCTTAGACTCACGAATGGGAACCACGAGCCGTCGTTGTACGTATTGGGTGCCGCGCACTTGGCTTGGTATGGCCGACGGCGGCGGAACAGGGATGTGAATTGACAGGGGTCTGTCGGTCTCTGTCCGGCAGTTGACGGTGAGGTCTCGACGTCTCGCAGCTCACACCTAAGAGGGAAGGATGGACGACCTAGGTAAGGATGAATGTGTGATGAGCCATGGGCCGGAGAGCAACGCAACGTGCGACAACCATTGACACCACGACAATGGTCAATGAGCAAAGATCCGGATGTGATATCGGCATTCCATCGATGCAGAGTGGATCTTGGACAAGCTTTTGCCAATGCGGGCGTCGCAGCTTGGCGAGATCTGACGTTGGGGCTCCAGCCTCCAGCCTCCAATCTCCAGACTGAATGGACGCTGCGTCCATCTCCACGATGACAGACAGCACTTTCTGGAAGAGGACAAGTTGTTGCACAACGACGACGATAACGCACTTGACCACTGCCACTGTCGCACTGCCGGGTCCAGTCGCGCGTCTGAACACCTCGGGCCTTTTCCAGCTTCCAGTCGGTCGAGTCGACTCAATGAATGGCATGACTTCATCGAGGTCGAGGTGACCCCCACCCGCTCACCCAGCCTCCATTTTGAACGGAGGCGATTGGCAAAACGGCATCTCGCTTTGTTCCGTAGGCCAGACTCCAGAGGCCGCAGGTGGCTGGACAGTCGGAAAGACTGACAGCGAGGCAGTGATCCGCGCCAGTGATGACGACGGCCTGGATCCAGATGCCTCAGCCTCCGCACATTGTAGGCCCCAGCCACAGACGGAGGGACAGGAATTCTGCACATCATACCGTAAATAGATGTAACCATGGCTGTAACGGACGACGCCTCTGGGGCCAACCGTCCACGTCCGTGGGCGACGATCGTGCTAGCGCGGGTGGACCCTGCAAGCCAAGTTTTTTTGATACCCTGCCAAGGCGGCTGCTGGCCATCTTGGCTTCGAGCCTTCGACGACGTGACGACGTCTAGGGCTTTTTGGGACTTTCTGGAAGAAGGCCTGCAGGTTGCTGTCGTAATTGTACCAGTTGGGCGACCCGAGGGAAGATCTGCAATCGGGGACATGGATCGATCCCCTTGCGCTTGTGTGCATCTGGAGCGGTCGGTCTTTTGCGCTTCCGTGGCAGAGAGAGCATTCGGGCGGCACTGGGAGGTAACCAGCCGACGTCGACGACGGAAATATTTTGTTCCTCGCGACTTGGAGCCGCGTACATCATAATGCTAGCCCCCACCATCAACATGGCGCCGACCACATGACACGCAAGCAGGCAGACGCCACATGTCAAACAACTGCGTGAAGGCAGTGGGCCACCTACACGTATGGGAGGGAGGAGATCATCAGGCACTTCTTCATCAAAACTCGCGGGGCTGAGGAGGCTGTTCCTGTCCGTCCGTGTACGTACAGTAACGTCAGGCTCCCAAAGTGCCGGACAAGGATGGTGTGGGACACCACCACCACCACCACCACCCGGTCGACAGGATCCATCTCCTGGCGCTACTGCAAAGGGTCCCTTGAGGCTTGAAGAGCTCCATGTCAACCTCGTTGTTTTGTGCTGTGACGATCTGATCAAGACAGAGAGCACTGGGCAAGTGATCACCATCTGCTCCAGCCATGTCTTTTCTTGTCTGCACTGACTGACTATAAGTTTCCTTGTCTTCGTCCTGATTGCCTCTGCTCACCATTACTCGGCAACACAAGCAAAGACCACCCAAATCAACATCACACAGGCCAGCCCCTATCTTGAATATTGCCTCGTCTCCTCCCTCCTTGCACAGCTCTCGGTATCGCCTGTTCCGCACCACACCTGAAGGAGCCCTCCCGCCGAACGATCTGTTTATCTATCCATCCACACGCTACAGGCACACTCACCCACCCTGGTCACCGTCCAACACTGGGAGTGCACCGTCACATCCATCCTCCACTCGCACCCCCCGGCAGGCAAACCGGAAGCAAGGTCTCGTTGAATCATTCTCAAGTGGATGGCCCTCGTCGATTCAACTTATCCATAAAGCCAAGACGCCCCTCCCGACCCATCTCTGGTCGTCTCGATTCTTCTCAGATACGTACTTCGATTCGACTACTCCACTGTATCATCTCTTGTCCGTGCCGGTCACGACGCTCACCTCTCTTTCCACAACAACGAGTTTGCTCAGCAATTTTCACACACAGCACTCACCATGAAGATAACCGGCTTTGTCATCGCCCTGGCTGCGTCCGCCTCCGCCATTCCCTTCAAGATGGCCGACTACACAGCTCCTCGTGGTTTGTCTCCACTCTGGCTTCAACAACAACAACAACGAGCACCCTGACTAACACATTATCAACAGCCGTCGAGGCCCCCGAGGTCCGCCCACGCCACAGCTACCCCTACCATGCCCCCGGCAACCTCACAGCCCGTGCCTTCGGCCGGTACAACGAGACGGACAGGCCTCACCACGGCAAGCCCACCGTCGTCGTCGACAAGCGTGCCTTTACGCCCGAGAGCCAACCGGACCAGCAGGACAAGCCGTACCACAACGGCATCGTCGGTGGTCGCCACTGGGGCCCCAGGAACCAAACCTACCACGCATGAGAGCGGAGTGGGGAAGGATAGACAAGGGGTTGGCGTTTTTCTCTTTTGCGCAGATCGAGCTCATGGATGGAATGGATCGAGCAGATTGAGGACAGAATGAACGGGGCAAGAGATCAACGATACCGTGGTCGTTGCTACGACTGATTTTGCTTTTTTGCGTTTGCTGCTCGCTGTCTTGCTTGCTGTAGATAGATTTGATGAATTTGAGCGACTGTCCTAGACGTGTACACACGCGGCTTGGCCACACTGTGAACAGGTGACAGATTCCGGATAGCAATGAAACAGCCTCGTAGATTTGCATTCCCAGCAAGCTTGGCTTGACTTGTCATTGGCCTTGGCATTGATCTGTCCAAGCCAGCTGCGCCGCCGGCACTTGCGCTTCTACGGACCGATTGCCGGACCACTAGTCTAGTGGTCCGGGCCAACGCTTAACTTAGGGTGAGCGACCTAGAGCAACGGAGAAAAACGTTGCGATTGAAGAATTGGTACTATACTATTTGCTCGTGTTCTCCCTGCTGAATGTAGGTACCCAACCTTCACGTCCACCACCAAAGGGTCCGGTCAATCCATCCCCAACGTAGCGACGATGACTTCACAAGCGGCCACACGCTGCCGCAGGATCACCGTCTGATCCACACATGATTGACTCTTCCTGTCGAACGCTCTGCAGGACATTGCTGGACATGCTCATTACACTGCGTCGCGTATTCTGAAACGGAGGCGCGGACATCTGTCGCCCGATCCTTCCAGACGTCACCTCGCCCAGATCGCCGTCACGACGATGCAATCATGCAACCCCTGCCGCATCAAGCCTCGCAACCCTTCTTGCAGCCTCTTCCCTAGGGGTCCCCTCCTCCCCTGCGCCACGACCCTGCTTCTCACTCTCCAAACTACGGATTATAGGATCGCAGGCCTAGTGTCTGGAGGGAGTACCTTGTTGCAGACGCACGCGCAATCCCTCGGGTGTCGCTCATCAGTCAAGGCTTCATTCTCAGAACCGCATGATTGCGCACACCTACGTGCATGTGCGGCTCTGCGCGGACACGGACGTAGTACTACGTCAGTCGAGCGTCTCACCTCCAGTAACAGCTTACCCTGCAGTCAGATAAAAACTAATACATTCATTGTGACTCCATATCGTCCCGTTCCCGCTCACGTACCGTTACATATTCTTCTTGCGCGCCTCATCGTAGCCCTCCTCCTCACTGTCCCCACCCTCATCATCATCCTCAGGCCCCGTCTCCATCTTGTGAACCTTGTCAGACCGCCGCCGCCTATCCTTCATGGCCGCGCGAATCTTGCGACTCGCCTCGTCAAAGCCCTCTTTAGAATCCAGGCTCGTAAAACCCGTAATGGGGAAGCCACTCGAGCCAAAGCCGCCCCCGCTGCTGCTGGAGCGCGAGCGGCTGCGGGACCGCGACGGCGGCCGCGTGGAGAAGATGCCCACGTGGCCAATGTTGCTGAACGAGTCGTGCCGGGGCAGTTGGCGGCTGGACTGTGTGGTGGCGCGTCGGGACAGCGCGGGAGGCGTCTCGACCTCGAAGCCGCCCTGGCTGGACTGGTCGCTGTCCTGCCGGCGGTGACCGCTGCTGCTGCTGCTGGCCGGCGCGCCGCCTTCCTCCACCTTGAGGGGTCCGGGGACGAGACGCGTCTTGTCAAAGTCGGGGAACATCTCCGGGCCGAGGGTGTTGATGAGCTCCGTGACCTCGGAGCTCAGCTCGGCGCGGCGATTCCGTAGGCGGTGAATGTTGTAGCCGGACATGGGCGAGAGACAGAGGAGGAGGGGCCGCAGCGACTTGAAAATGTCCATGCCGACCTCGCCGAAGCGCAGGGCGGCAAAGGTGATGCCGACCATGGCGGGCCAGACGAGGCAGTAGACGAGCCAGAGGGGCACCCAGCCCGGGACGTGGCCCCAGAGGCGGTCGTGCCAGACCTTGGCGACGATGAGGGTGGAGTAGAAGTGGTAGAGCGTGGGCGCGAAGCCGAGGGCGACGAGGATCTTCCACGTGGCCATGACATCGCGCCCCTGGATCTTGACGGTGGAGCCGGCCAGGGCGGTCTTGGCCTTTTGGCGGCTGATGATCTTGGTGGCGATGAAGACGGGCGCGAAGAGCGTCAGGCCGGGGACGGTGGCGAGGAAGAGGAGGAGCAGCTTGATGGAGCGGTAGACGGTGAGGAAGATGACCTTGAAAATGGACATGCGGGCGTACTGGACCTGGTGGTCCTTGAGGTTGAGGTAGCGCAGCTGCTGGTTGTAGGTCTTGACGTCCTTGGAGAGCTTGGCGATGCGGGGGTCGTCCTTGTACTTCTCGTAGCCCTTGCAGAGGCGCCTGTTCATCTCGATGACGACGGGCAGCGGCAGCTTCTTGCCCGTCGGGTTGTAGAGACGGCGCGCGGCCTGGATCATCATGAGCGTGTCGTAGTCGGGCGCCGAGACGGTGACCGAGTTGAGGGCCTGGTAGACGGTGTCGAGGACCTGGCCAATGGCCTCGCGGCGGCTGTTGTTGCGGTACTGGTCGACGACGTACTTGGGGATCTCGACAGGGGTGCCAAACTCAATCACGGCGCGCGAGCGGAACTTGTGCGCGTGGAAGTAGTTCATGCCGACGGGCACAATCTTGAGGCCGCAGTCGGGGGACTCGGCGAGGGTGCCGAGGGCCATGATGGCGACGCCGGCCTTGAGGGGCAGTAGCTCGGTGCGATCGTGGCTGCCGCCCTCGGGGAAGATGCCCACGCAGCCGCCGCTGCGGAGGCGCGCAAAGACGGCCTCGTAGACCTTTGTCTGGTCCGTGTGCGGGGCCAGCTTGAACTTTGTGCCCTCGAAGCCGTCGGCGCAGCCCTTGCGGCTCTTGTCGGTAAAGTTGCCGTCCTCGTCGACGTCGTCGCGCCCCGTCAGCTGCTCCATGGCCAGCTTGCCCTTGAAGGGGCGCTTGATGCGGACCTCCTCAGGGCTCAGGATCTGAGCAATGTCGACGTTGGCGCCCGTGGTCTTCTTGCCCGAGGGCAGGAAGAGCATGCCCTGGACCTCACCCTCGCCCTGGCCAAACTTAGTGCCGACGCCGCGGACAAGAGTCGGGTCGTTGATGGGGTCGGGAAGGTAGATGCGGCCGGTGGCGGGCTTGGCGGCGTCCTGGGCGCGACCGACGGGGACGGCGCCGACCTGGCGCGAGCCCCAGCCGATGAAGCCATGAACGGACTTTTGGGCGATAAGGAGAGAAACGCGGCGGTTGGCCTCCTGGCGCAGGACACGCTGGAGCAGGAGGGCGTCGACGAATTGGTTGGCGTGGGGGGCGGCGACGAAGAGGACGGGGCCGGACTGGGGCACGCGCCAGGAGCCGCGGGGGACGACCTCGCGGAAGAAGGTGTCAACGAGGTTGCCGATGATGTAGAGGAAGAGGTCGTACTTCCAGTTGACCATGGGATAGAGCTCCTTCTCGTGCTTCTTGGTCTTGGGCTTGGTGGTCGCGGTGTTGTCATTGCGGTGCGGGGTAGTGGCCAGCGCGCCTCTGTCGTGTGCGTCCGCCTGCGCTGGCTGCTGCTCAGGCTGAGACGCCGCCATGTTCGAATTCGCGAGGGAGGGGGGACGTTCGATGTGATGCGATGGGGAGGGGAGGGGAGGCGGCGTGCGGTCGCGAGGCCCAGCGACGGGCGCGTGGGTATTGATGGTTGGGCAGGGCAGGGTGCGCCGGGTTGGTCGGACGGACTGGCGGATCTATAAGTTATTAATGATTGGGGAACCCTGAGGACGAGACTAGAGGCGGCTCGGCTGGGCTGGGCTGATCCCCGGGTCTCGGATGATGGCTGGAGCTGGTGCTGGAGCTGGTGCTGCGAAAGCTTGTTGAATTGGGGTGAAGGGTAAATAAAGTAGCTGCTTGGATTTGTTGGTTATTGGAGTGAGGGTGAATCCGCAGTCCTCCCCCAGAAGTCTGCAGACAGAACTTTTCGACCCAGCGCCGATCACATGCAAATCAAGAGGGATGGAGCAGGCAAATAATATTCAAAAGACTTGGCTGATCCTTGCTGCTCCATTGACACTCGAGACTCGAGACTCGAGACTCGCGAGAGAAGAAGAGCAGGTGGTCGGTGCTCACTGCTTGGCGGCCCAAGTTATGTCGCCCCTGCGTCGGCCGTCCCGTCGCCCGCCTATCGTCGGGGCGTGGTCGATGCAGGCAGGTATTGTACGTAAGTCTAGGAGACTGGACTGGAACGCGACCCATTAATACATTAGGAATGAGAATTCCTTGGAATTCCTGGCAATGAAGGTGCGTGTAAGTTGTAGCTCCAAATTTCCCCTGATCACAACGCACGAGGCATGTAGCCAGCCAGCCAAGCCAAGCCTTCCTTACCGTGCCTTGTCTGTGACGCGTCACCAGAGGAGCAGCCCCGTCGCGACTTGACGTTGAATCAGCTAGAACCTTTCTACAAGCGCCCAAGTTCTGATTGTCTATCTCCTGCGTACTTCCTGAGTGGCCGACAAGCAAAGGAAGACTGCAAAGCATTGACAGCTCCGCCAGTGGGGTCAGCGCCGGGGGCCCGGGAAGAAGCGGACGCCATGGTCCATCCCGGACGGAGATCCCGGCGTCGTGGATCCTTGGGTCGACGACCACACTTCTCATCCTCGTCTCCCCGCACGGGAAGCAAGCAGCAAGCACAGGTGTACCATGGCCATGGCCAAAGCAAGCACCGGAACCAACGGTTGCCGTGCTCCAGCATCCACGACGTGGATCAGCTTTGTGCGTCCGGCACCGTTCAAGTCATCTGATGCCTGGTTCGACTGGCTCATGTCGATCAGCATCACCATACTGCCCCAGGACGCAAGCAAGTCTGTGAACTGGCGGCATATAGTATACAGGCCCCGCCTCGGTTTCCCAACATACGACAGCGGACAGCGTATACGACAATCCTCATCATGCTGCCTCTGGCGGTAGCATCAATCGTCAACTCCCAGCTCTCCTTGCTCCCGCACCACCCACACTCTCCCGAGGACATCCCCCCTCTGTCCCGCTGGGAAGACTTTGCCGCCTCTCAGAACCGGACACTCTGTCTCCATGCCCAGCACCGTCTAGTACTTTGGCGGCCGCCACGTCCGCCTCGACGGCCACGGCCAGGTCTGGTACGACTGGGCCCGTGGACGCGACAACCTCGCCCGCCGGCTCATGATGATCAACTGGCGCCACCTCCACGCCTCCGTCATCACCAACCCGCGCTTCGTCCAGGCCCAGATGTGGACCATGGCCACCACCTGGTCCCACGACCTCCTCTTCGACGCCATCTACAGCAACAACACCAGCAACAGCAACAGCGCCCACTCGACCCTCAACACGGACGGCATCGACACCATCGACTCGGACGACGGCGCATGGCGTCACGCTCGCTGCTTCATTGCGCTGCGCGGGGGGCGGTGCAGGATGTACGAACATTACTGTCGAGGACTTTTCCGTTGTCACGGGCGATACGAAGAAGCCCTTGACGGAGTCGTATTGCGCCAACGTCCACAATTCGTCAGGGTTTGAGTGTGAGCCGTTTCCTGAGGGCAAGGTGGCAGACGAGCTGGCTGGTCTGGTATGAGTGATGCGCCGCGTTGTAGTGATAGCCCCCTTGCATTCAATGACATCTGTGTTTCCTTGATAATCATGCAGCCTCACCGTTTCGCTCTTCGTTTCCCCTTCCTGTCAGAAACGCTCGCCGTGCCCCCTTGCACTTCCCCTTCACTCAGCTGCCCTCCGCTCTCCATCTCTTTCAGCTTCTCCTGCCCGGAGATGAACATGGACAGGTCGCGGTTCATCTCCTTCAGCTCGGTGTTCTCTGTCCTGAGCGCCTCCAGCTGTTTGCGTGTCGTCTCACCCTCCGTGTTCAAGTGCTCGATACGCTTCATCAGCCCCTCGTTGATCTGCTTCTCTTCTTGCACGGTTTTCCCCAGGCTGCGCGCCAACTCCTGGCTCTTGTTGGCCTTTGTCCTCTCGCGCTCCAGATCACGCTCGAGCTGGGGGATGGTGTGCTTCGTCAGGGCGCTGTACTTCGCCTCCAGCTCGCCCAGTCGCTCCATCGCCTTGGTGCTCTGTGCAGCAGAGTTCTCTGCTGCCGCGGTGGCCATGGACGCCTTGTCGACCGCCTTGTTCATGAGACCCTCAAAGTACGCCCGCTGCGACTCCAACTGGCTCGATATGAGATGTGAATACTCAAATCCGATGTTGTCCAGCTTGGAGCGTGGAACGACATCCTCATTCGGCAGCTGCTGATGCTGTTCTTGGCCCGACGGTCCACTCCTGTTGGGTAGTTCGACGACTTTGCCGTCGCCCTTGTCACGTATCAATCGATGCACCCACATGTCGCCAGCATAGTCCCACACATGCTGCGTCTCCAGCTCGAGAGCAAAGTTGTGCGCAGTGTCCTTCCAGTGCGCCTTGGCATGGGCGCCCTTGTACCGCCCACAGCCGACGTGCCCGCAGATCAGGCATATCCACAAGTCGTCCGTGCTGTCACACACGGCACATAGGTTTGATACCGAGGAGCCGAACGGTTGCGTTTCAGGGCTTGCTGCTGCCTCGTCTTCGTCTTGGGCTGCGCCTGTGAAACGGCAAACAGGGCAGCCCTGCCCTCTCCAGTTCTGCAAACATGTACAGTGAAAGACGTGCGAGCAGGGTATCGTCATCAGGCCACTCGTCTCGTCCATGCGCTCTAGGCAAACGGGACACGTCGGCAGCTCGACAAGACTCGGCGTTGGCGGCGGCAAGGGTCGCAGAGAGCTTGAGATTGAAGACGAGACGCTGTTGGATATACTCGCTGTCGATAGTCCCGGCGTTTCGAACGTGATCTTTTTAACGCATACGGCGTGGCATATTTGTGGCTGCCAACAATCGTCAATACATCGCCCACGCCGCAGAACAAAGAGGCACTCACGTCCATCCGGTTAAATATCTTGCCATCAAATGCCCTCCTCCACGCTCTCGCTCTCGCGGCATCCCGAAACTGCAACAGCACCATGTATCGGTTCATCCGCGACGTCATGACCATTCGGCAGTGGCTAATGTACTTTGTCCACTCCTCGCCCAGGAACACAACTAGATCGGCCGGGCTCATGTAGAATGGCACAGCTGGGATGCACATGGTCGTACACTCCTCCGCGTCGTCTATGGCCTCCTGCGCAGCGCCTGCACCGCTTAGCGAGGGTGTCTCCTCGCCCTCTCTGTAGAAATGGACCACTCCCCAGCCCACCTCTGTGTTCTTTGTCACAACGGGTAGAAGCTCTGCTTTCGTGGCAGCACCGCTGCCCGCAGGGCCCAGCTCGGGCGCCGGTCCCGCCGCCATGGCGAGATCAACCGTCAGGAGACTCACGCGTCCGAAACGCCAGTCTTGTACAGCAGTATCGGGTTTCAATCCTGCGTCGGCCGTGGGGAGAGGATAGCTTGTAGTTCGCGCCAACAAGTGCCGTTCAGATTCAGATAGTCGCCCACCCGCTCGCTCGACTCTGCTTCCAACTGCGCCGGACCCAGTATTCACGGGAGACGACGAGCTCGCAGGACCAGATGATCTCCGGCCAAGCTGTGGTTGTTCGTCGCGTATGGGAATGGTTTGCGTCGTTTGCCTGTCGACCCGTGGATGACTCGGAAAGCTCTCGTCGAACACGTCCGCATGACCTGGCGGCAGCCAAAACTCGTCGGTAGTCCCAGCTAGTGCTGTGAGAGATGGTGGTTCGTTCGGGGTGGGCGAGGTATACAGCTCGAATTTGAGGTGGTAGAAGTAGGAAGGCATGGGCGCATGTGTGAAGCTGAAAGCTGCGACACTGGTTCACGGCGGTATGAAACGATCTCGTGGATGTAATGAAGAAAGGCGCCTGACCATAGCGTAAGTCCCAGGAAGCCGCGCGAGAGGCTTTGCAAGAGAAAAGTCAAGGTAAATCGTTCTTTGGGAAGTGGAGGAAGGAGCCACACTGGAGTCGACCTCACGCCGCCCCACTTGCGAGAGAGAATGTGGTAGCTAATCACCCGGAAGCGACGGCTTTGTCCTAGGTACCTTACTGATCGACAATCACATAACGAATCCATGATATTCAAGTGCAGACGGGGACTATTGTCTGATTCGGCACCATCCGTAAAAGATGGCGAAACTATGCTAAGAGGTCATAACTGCTCCCATCGTGCAGTCCCATATCAAGTCGAATTCCAAAACGCCATCGTGTCAATCATGCTCGCCACCTACTGGCCACCGCGCAGACGCAACACCAGGTGAAGGGTCGATTCCTTCTGGATATTGTAGTCCGAGAGGGTGCGACCGTCTTCCAATTGCTTACCAGCAAAGATGAGGCGTTGCTGGTCAGGAGGAATACCCTCCTTGTCCTGAATCTTGCTCTTCACGTTGTCGATAGTGTCGGATGACTCAACCTCCAGTGTAATAGTCTTGCCTGTCAGGGTCTTGACGAAGATTTGCATACCACCACGCAGACGGAGCACCAGGTGGAGTGTTGACTCCTTCTGGATGTTGTAATCGGAGAGAGTGCGGCCATCCTCGAGTTGCTTGCCGGCAAAAATTAGACGCTGTTGATCGGGAGGAATACCCTCCTTGTCTTGAATTTTGCTCTTCACGTTGTCAATCGTGTCGGATGACTCAACCTCCAGCGTGATAGTCTTTCCAGTGAGTGTCTTGACGAAAATCTGCATACCACCACGGAGGCGGAGGACGAGATGGAGAGTGGACTCCTTCTGGATGTTGTAGTCGGAAAGAGTGCGGCCATCCTCAAGCTGCTTGCCGGCGAAAATCAGGCGCTGCTGGTCGGGAGGGATGCCCTCCTTGTCCTGGATCTT